>NC_041050.1:7506755-7716755 GCF_900634775.1 Gouania willdenowi
GAGTCAGTGTTACGTATAGACTGTGGAATTAACTTTCCACGTGTTTCTTGTATTTATACACTCTACACTCTCAATTTTAATAATTCCTACAGATGTGAATATATCCTTTAATATTGTAGGTTTAGGGTGAAAAAGTGTAATGATTTCAAGGATCACAAAGCAAAAAATAACCAACACCGGGCTCGAGCATATCATATATATTAGATTAAATGCGGATGTTTTTAATCATTACAGTTTCACCATTGTTTATACTAAAACTGACAACCTGAATCCCAGTTGGCTCTATTGATTTATCTATTGTTTGCTGACAATAGTCAGAAAGCAGGAAAACAAAAACAAAAAAAGCTAATTTAACTGTCCAAAAACTGAACCATTCATCATTTTAATCCTGGTCTAATTTGTTGTTTCAACATGTTTTTCTTTTGTTTTATTAGGTTTTTTTTTTTTTTGCTGACCCTTGTTGTAATGGTAGGTACAAAGATTGAGTGTGGGGGTTGGGTAGTTGGGGGTGCTTTGAGTCTTTATTTACCCAAGCAAACAAAATCAATGGCTCTCTGCCTTAGGAGAAGTGTGTGGATCAATGGGAGGTTTCAGAAAGCCCCTGTGAAAAATCAATGTGCCTTACATGCTGTTGATGGCTGTTTGGCCACAGAAGAAAACGGTCTCCACAAAGAACACCTGTTCACGGTGAAAAATGACGCAGCTCGCTCATTGTTACAGTCGTTCGGGCTTCAGACCTATATTTGTTTGTCTCTAGAATACCCTGGATACGTTTATGTTTACCGTTTTGGGTTAAACGCTACAGTCAGAATCCTTTATTATCCCTCATTCAGTAGAAGCATACGGACAGACCTTCAGCACTCACACACAACACAGCCTCCTATCTATAATCAATGTCTACATTTACGCTCACAACACTGTGACGTGTGAGGACGATCAGGTGTCGTATTTAACAGAGGTGTAAAGAGTACTGATATATCCTACTCAAGTAGAAGTACTGTTACGTGATTGACATTTTACTGAAGTACAAGAACAAGTAAATTACAAGTTACAAGTTACATTTATTTTTGGTTATAAATCTTGCTACAGTTCCCTTGCATACAGTAAACATCTCATGTATAAACTTAAAAAGGAACAGACCAAATTAATTGTAACTTAATTTATTTTCCACAAAGGCATCTGTATAAAATATAATGTTTGATTTCATGGACTACTTTAACTCTCTTGATTGTTATTTTCAGTATTTAAAAAAAAAATATTTTTACTTTTTCTATTATTATTGTTTTAATAACATTATTTGTTCATGTTATCATTCCAAATGCCACCGTTGTCCCTTTACCACATTCATGTAACCCAATGTATTAGACGTCACAGTTACTTGTACTTGAGACTTAATTTGGGTTAATTTATTTCTAATTTTTATATATTATATAATTATCTTATGTATATGTGTATGCATATGCATATGTGTTTGTATGCATGTATGTACATTATTATTATTGTATTTCCTTTTTCCCTATTGTTGCTATTTACCGTTTATGGTATTTGATTTTTATTACTGTCAGAGACACTGTTCGATTGTTCTTGTTGTTTGACACTCAGTTCAGGCCGTTGGGTTTAATTTTACTCTTAAAAAGGTTTTTGAAAAATGTACAATTATTTTTAAAATAAAAACAACAGCAATGAATCAAAAAAATAAAGAAATAAAAATGTGCAGGCTCTAAGTATAGCTTAATTTATCAACTCAAAACTAACCAGCATTCAATGCTGTTTTGGTAATGAATTCCATACTTCTTTTAAAACATACTTAAGTGCATGTAAAATTATTGATTTAGAAATATACTCAAAAAAGTACAAGTACCCATAACAGCAACTCAATTACAGTAACGCGAGTACTTGTAATCCATTACTTTCACCTCTGGTATTAAGCTACAACGATATACAATATAAATCTCAATGTTCAGTCAAAATGTTTTTATGTTTGAGCTTTGGAAACAAATCCGTCTGCTAAAATATAAATAATAAAAATGTGTCAATAACATTTGAGCAGGGAAGTGCAGCTCTGTCAGGACTTCAGCATTTCCCTCCAGCGATGTCAGGCTGCAAAGCACAGAGAACAATGAGTGGGGGTCTGTGTTCTGACACCTGCCCCATCCTGTTCTCGCTGATCAACGTTACAATGCTGTAGAAGCGTGGAGGTACAGGTGAGGGTTGCTGTCACCCCACCTGTCCAACTGATGCTAGCTTAGTGTGGGCACCAGAAGAGAAAAAAAAAACACAGGAGTATGACAAGAAAAGGCAGCTGCCTGCATGTCACTCAGAGCAGCAGAAAAAAGCCAAAGCATGTAAATCACAGAGTAGCTCAACAATCAGAGGCTGATCAAAAGGCCTTTCACATGATTTACCCACTCACCTCACAATGAATCAACTATCAGGTTATTTTTTTTGCTTAGTTTCAACACCACACACGGGGCTCTTTTGATCCCTGCCCACCCAGCGTGAGGAAAGCTTTGAGTGAAAACTTCTCAGCCAATCAGCTGCTTGTACATTTGGACTCTTAAAACTGATATCTAGAGTTTCTGAGAAATCTATGTTCATGTATCATTCTTTTGAAATGCGAACGAGTTATTTACTATGGTCTACTACCGGTGGTCATTCATATAAATCAGGGGTGCAACGATACACAAAAGTCACAGTTCGATACGTACCTCGGTTTTGAGGTCACGGATCAGTTCATTTTCAGTACAGTATGGAACAAAATGCAAAACATAAATGTGCTTGTTTTGTAGTAAACCAACAATGTATTTAACATTATACAGAATGTAAAAATAATTAAAAAAAAATACTGTTGTAAAGTGCTGCCTGGTAATAATAATAATATTCTCAAACAAAAAATACATAAAATATTATAGAACTAAGCTCCTCACAGCTGGTTAACAGCTTTTATCCGCTGCTATAAAGACTTTGATGGCAGATGTTACAGCTTTGGTCAGATCTGAATTACTAGGCAGAGGCTGCTTGAACGTCGATGTCAGCTGCATTTGCACTGAGGACGTTTTCTTTCTTGTCGCAGTGATATTCGCACTCGGGGGTGCCGTTTCAAGTGAGTTACCATGTCCGTCGTGTTCCCGGAAACACACCCGATCTCAGTTGAACAATGTTGGCACACTGCCCTCGTTTTATCCACTGGTCTTTCTTCGTTGCAGTATTTCACCCGGAAGCCAAAGTGTTCCCAAGCAGGTGACTGTAGCGATAGGGGAGGGTCCTCCAGCTCTTGTTTCTCGCCAGCGTTAGCCATGACGTACAAGCTTGTGCATGTAGCTGCAGGCGGAAGTAAACACACGCAACGTCCGTTCTGTTCCGGAAACTCACCCGTGCACAACCCTGTACCCGAACCGAACGCCCTGTACTGAAACAGTTCAATATAAATACATGTATTGTTACACCTGTATGTATGTATGTATATAAGTCCCGCCTTCGTCCATAGACCCCTATACAAATGTAAGAAAGTGCCGAATTCGCCCAGGAAATAGGCTTTGACTTCCTGGAGTGGGCCTCTGTCAATCAAAGTGAATGCGCGTGCACCGTCAGGTATCACTGAGCAGCATAGCGTCATGGAGGAGCGCTCCAAAACTCCAAAGATACCCATTCCACGATTGCCAACGTATTAAGCTTCTACTAAAAAAAAAAAAGAGAAGTCCGGGTACAAAGCTTGTGGATAAACGTCTTCGTGACCGTGACAGAATTGATTTCGGAGCTGCTTTTCAAAGGGGGAGGGAGGGACTTACTGCTTTTAAAATGATTCCAAACGGACCAGGATTTGGCGAAATTTCTCCTGAACAGGTAATAAACATGTTTTCATCAAAAGTTATGGCACTCTAACATAAAAGCGTAGTTTTTGTAGTTATGCAACTTTGTTACGTTTTGCAATGTACGTGCACGAACGTAGATTGGTAGATTGGCAGAGGTAGACTATGACTAATATAAAAACAACATGTGAACGAAAATATGATTAAAACAAAAAATAAAAAATAAAAATTTGTCACATGGGACAAAATCCATTCAGAACTCATGTGATTATGTAGTCTTACACATTATTCTGTGTATTGACAAACATTAATACCAACCCATATCAGGTTAATAAATGCTAATTAATTACTTTTTCAAAATGCTTTACATTTTAGTCGCTTACATCTGTAACGGAAGTCGTTTACCAAAATCTAGACTATGACTGAAATACTCCTGATGACTAAATTTTGACTAAAACTAAGTTGGATTTTAGTCAAAATTATTTGACTAAATCAAAATTTGTTGTCAAAATTAACACTGGAACTCTTTGAAACTTTGAACTCTGGATTTTTCAACATCCTACTTGGAAAAAGTGACTTGGAACGCCACCTGGGCTCGGAGCTCCTCCTAGAAGTGGGACACTAGATTCACTACAATTTCTTAACGCTGTTGTAGAACTCATCGATAGAGGAGAAGTTATTTCCTTTTCATTTTAAATGAATTAATTAAAAAAACTGAATATATGTTTTTGTTTGTTTGTTTTTCCAGTGTCATGTTTTTAACGCCTTACGATGGATTGCCATGTTGCTAAAATATGCTACGTAATGTTGCCTTGCTTTGTTGGACCAACAAGTAAATGCTTTTCAGAATAACATATCATCGTTTTAATCATACAAATGTTACTGCCTTTATTAGAATTTTTCTGAATTTTGAAATGGAAATAAAGGGGACCATCCAGTTTTCTAGGGGCCCACCCACAATAAACATCCTGGCACCGCAACTGTTCAACACAAGGGGGGGAAAAAGATAGACATTTCTCAACAGACAAGCATCTAGAAATGGTTCTCAAAATGGACTAAACACACATGCAATTACATCTGAAAAAAATTAAATAAAAATAAAAATCACCCTTCCTTCCCCATCTTCCTTGTTTTTTGTTAAAATCTCCACTTCTTAGTGTGGTCTTGCCTGCCCTCCAGTCATCATTAAAAAAGAAAGACGGGAGCATGAGACCCCAACAGAGGCATCAGCGTACATCACTTCATCTTCTCGTCTAAACGCTCAACTAGCAGTTACCCACTGGTCCCTGATGGACCTATTTACTGAACCGAGTGAACACACTGTAACTTCCCAACACTTCTTTGATTCTTTTCTTTCTCCCTCTTTCCTTTCTCTGGTTCTGAGCAGCTCATGAAAAACATTGCAGCTGTAGTTTTTACTGCAGGAATGAATGAGCTTAGATGGAAATGACACACTCTGACACATTGACAAGACTCCAGATGTTGAAGTACGTCAACTACAAAACAGACGTTTCAAAACTTCCCTCGTTCACTTGATGGTTTTGTTTCACTATTTAAAAAAAATTAGAATAAAAATGAAAAAGGATAAAAAAGCTCTCTTCAAGTAGCACTGCATACGAGGTTGGACAAAATGAATCCGTGTACCCTTCGTTCTTTGGTTATTCAGTTTTAAAACTAAATCAAAATAACAAATAAACAGTGTGGTTATTTTGTTTTACTGTTTTAAAAACCAAACAGAAATGTAGTTTTTTTTAAAACTTGTTCTGTTTGTGTGATATTTGGATATTTACAGAGAACTGAAGGCCGCTGCACCTCATTACCCTCCACAGGTCCTGGACCAGGTCTCCTCACACAATAGGACTGTTTAGGATTTATTTCAGCTCTTTTCTGGTCCTGCTCCTGTTTTCATCCAGTCTGTGGATGTTTTAGTTCATAAAAAGCTGCTCAGCTTTTTGAGGGAGGTAAAAATATCTATTTTGCACATTATAAATACCGCTAACAGCAGCCTTCAACACACACAGAAGTGGATCAGAAACGAGTAGCACCAGTAGATTCATTACACCACCTCTGGTTCCACATATCATGTCCATGTTTTCCTTGACATCCATTTTTTTGGTTTTGATTTATTTATGTATTAATGACGTTTCAATTCACCAGTAATGTGACTAATGCGTTGCTTCTTTTTATGTCCGGACCGGGAACAATAACAGTCAAAATGTCACTTACACTGACGAGCATTTGAGGAAATGGTCCTCTTGAATTTTCGGCCACATTAATGGGAGGGATCACCCAGTCCCTCTTCTGTCTCCGTAGACCTTTGGTGCTGTTCATTCGATGACCAGAAAACGTGATGACAGGAGGCGGAGCTTCAAATGAATCCTTCATCGCTTTCCTTGTAGCATCTGGACTTTTCTCCTCTGTCACCTTTGAAACAACAAAAACATACATTTTTTTAGTAAGTTTGCATGTTGTTAATGATCAGAATAACAGTTTGCATGAGTGAAACGTGCCTTAGACCAGTGGTTCCCAACCTTTCTTGTCTTGTGTACCCCTTGAGCCTTTTTGTCAAACCATGAGTACCCCCTCACTCATACATGTTCATGATTCTCCAAAAGTAGAACATAACAGAACTGAATATTCAACACAAGCCTTTTTATTTCATCTTCTTAAATTGAACCATTAATATTCAGGCAATAAAACTGATAAATATAAAAAATAAAATCATAGTAAATGTTTGTATTATTAATACTGTATTATCAATACTGTATTATTAATACTAGTATATTATGATTATATTGTTATTAAAGAAAAATAAAAAAATTAAATTAGAAAAAATAAGAAAAAGTAAAAATAAGTAATAAGTAATATAAATAAATAAATACAAAACAAATAATTAACCTGCCTGTGTTATATATAACTTTTATGACATTTACCACAAAAGGAGCTTCTTTGAATATGTCCCCTTTAAACAGGCACTTAAACTTTAAAAACAAGTCATAGCGTACACGTAAAATTTTAATGACAGACTTTTGAAATGTACCACGTACCCCTGCAATGTGTTCACGTACAGCTAGAGGTACGCGTACCCCTGGTTGGGAAACACTGCCTTAGACTAACATCTGACACCTGCACAGGATAAAGTTTGTACAGAAGAGGAATGAATGAATAAAACTATTCAGGTGAAGCATTCTGTGTCAGCGAGTGTCTCAACTAAGCAGACACAATAATTGGTGTTCGGTGTGTAAAGTGTGTGTCATTTATATATATACATATACATAAAAATAATTTGCCATACTACAGACTATAAACATCCAACCCTGTCATTTACAGTGAAAACATGAAGCCAATTAGTGAAGAGCATCGCTAAGGTTATTTACAACCCCTTCACGCCACCAATGACAGCTTAGTTCCAGACACACACTAATCATACAATGTGGATCCCAGGCTTGTGCTCACGCGCTCGCCGGAAGCAAAAAGAGAAATGACCATCGCAAACCTGTCGCTTTGAAAAATGTCCAAATAAGAAATGTGTGACTAAGAGGACGATTTTCCATTTTCCTCACAAACATGTTCTTTATGAATCATCAATGTTGGCAGACATAAAGAAATAATGCACATCAAGCTTTTAAGGTGGAAAGAAACACACAAATATATACATATACCAATATCATGTGTATATCTATAACTTGTACTATGTAATAAAATTGTTGATTTATGGAACAATCATTTATTATAATATTGCATCCTTTGTTATTGGCTGATACCGATATCAATACGATACGATAACAGCCCACATTTTACATACTTTTATTACTTATTTCATATTGTGGAATGTATGATGATTTTTTTTTTTTACCTTTTTTACCTTACATTTTATCAGTTGAATAGAATACTTTAAAAGTAATTGCAAAAACCTGAAAAAACACTTCCATAAATCCAATACAAAACTAAAAAATATATATACATTAAAGTGCAAAATAACCAATAGTTTAACCTAAACTTAATGATTTTCTACAATTTAAGACCTGGAAATATAAATATAAATCAATAATCGCAATATATATGATAGAATAATTTCCAAAATCAAACGTTACTAACAGTTGTTATGACAAAAACAAACTGAGGTACAAAATGTTTAACGTTAAATGTACATTTTTCTAGAGTTGAATTTAATTAAAAAATGATTTGAGACTGATATTAAAAATCACCCCTAAACATAAAATTTTCTGCAGTTAAATAAAAAAAAGGGAAGAAAAAAGAAAATCTTGAAAAATAACTTTAATAAATCTAATAAAAAATGAAATATATACAGTACAAAATAACCAATATTTGAACTTAAATGTAAGCATATTCTACAAATTATTATGATAAAAGACTGATATCCAACAGTAGGTATTAGAAAACCTGACTGGGGTACAACATTTTTAACCTTAAATGTAAAAATATTTCACAGTTGAATCGAATAAAAAAATTAAATAAAATAGAAAAACCTAAAAAATAACAATAAATCCAATAAAAAAAAATACTAAATATATACTGTAAAGTACAATTTAAGACAGTGAAAAATAAAATCAATAAATGCAGTAATTATGATATGAGACCGATATCCAAAATCAATATTGGATCGGGACACCCTAACATCCTACATGATAACTACTGTCTGTTTCAGGGTTCCCACATCTTTAGTCAAATTAAATGCAAGACTTTTTATTTCCATTTCAAATTATATTTAAGACCAACTTCATAATAAACATATTTGGGGGCAAAAAAATACACCAAAAAAAAAAATCTAAATCTCTACAAAAACAAGATGACTACAAAAATAGCCAGAAATCTATTAAATAACAACAAAAATACAAAAAAAAAATAACAACATTTTTGTTGGACAGGACATTTTCCCCATGTTGTTTATACATTTTTTTTTTTAAAAGATGAATGTTACAATTTATTTTGAAGTGTGACTCAATACAATCATAAAATCATACTCATGTTAAAATGTAAGACTTCTGAATAATTGATTTAAGACATTTTAAATTCATGAATTGAATGCCTTTTAAGACTTTTTAAGGATCTACAGGAACCCCGTATTTCATAATTCCATCTCATTTACATATCACTATCAGCATTGAAAAGGTACAACAAAATGCTGCATCTCAAGCTTGCAAGGCAGTAAAGCTGCATCAAAAACCCAGTGATGAACACCAGTGCTCCATCTCAATCCCATTCCCCCTCCTCCTGTGCTCTCCCTGCCCTCGTGTTGAGGCGTTATTGTTTTCCTCTGTCTCTCCTCCTGCTCCTTACAGCTCGTCTCAATAACAGCGATTCCTCAAGAACTGGACAGCGTTCAGCAGATAACGTAGCAGCAGCAGAAACAGCTGCACACAGCTTTCACCTGTCAAACACCACAACGAGCACCATCTAAAATCATAGTTCACGTCTTCTTCATGCTTCATTTTCTCTCATAAACAGAATACCTACACAGAAACATTGTTTATTTCTGCAAAAACAGGGTTTTTACATCCACTTTATATACAAATAAAGGGAAATAATGTACACTTCATCAATGAAGATGTAGTGATTGGATTAGATTGTCCTTTATTTTATCCCACAGTGGGGAAATTCACATGCTACAGCAGCCAAAGACACAACGAGCATGCAAACAAGAAAGTTAAATACAAAAAGAAAAAATAAGGAAAGCATAAAGTATACAAAAAATAAATTAAATAATACTATATATACATATATATATACTGTATATATATATATATATATATATATATATATATATTATATATATATATATATATATATATGTGTGCGGTAAGTGGGGTTTTATATAACTTAACTTGATTAAATAATAAAAAACTTCCATAAAATACAGACAGCACCATGTTAAAATAGCTATATTGTGCTTTATGATTTTTTTAAATAATTTTTAAGGTTGTTAATTTTTGTGTTTTTTATGCAAATTTTATTGTTCTATATTTTTAAAATAATGTTCCCTTCTCTGCTTTGTTATTAATTATTTTATTAAATTACAGTATGTCTGTGAGTATTCGTCTAAACCTTTTGATCAATTTTTAACTTGGTCAATCACATTAACAAATTTCTGTGAAGCACTTTGTATATAAGTTTGATATATTGATTGATATTTGATACAAAGAATTCAAAAGTTCACTTTTGGCAATTTTGGCTTTGCATTAATGGTTAAATCAGAAACAAGAGGTATAGAAACCAATCTCTTGCCATCACATACAACAACCAATAGTTCAATGAACTTAGGAACCAAATACTTTGCACATAATGGGAACATCACGACCCATTGGATTGACCAGAATGCTTGTTTGTTAACTATATGTTTATTTCCTTTAATGCAGTGTGCAAATATGTTGTCAAATTCACTACATATGGATACATTGTTGTATTTTTTAAGTTCGTTTAAAAAACAAAACAAAAAAAAAAAAAAAAAAACGTCGAATAGCACATACCACGTTTCCCAGTATTCTTTTTTTTTTTTTCACTTGTCTGCACATGCTGTCAAAGGTCAACACTACAAGAAGTGCAATCATTATGAGACAGCAATGCATTTTTTGTTATTGTAATGAAATAAATTAGTTTATTTTATTGCTTAATTGTGTCCATCACCAGCCTTCCCTAAGTAAGAAAGGATATAAATAGGGAGAGCAGTGTTACACCTAGGTGGGGGGGGGGGATTAACGTTCCTGAGTATTCAGTGAAATGACTTGGTTCCACAGAGTAAAAAAAATAAATGTGCGACGTAAAATCATACTTTATGTTGAATTGCCTTTGAAACGATCTATCACACAACTACGTTCCAATAATATTAGTAATTCCCGGAAAAGGTACCCCCCCCTCAAAAAAGTCTCAGAGAGGCTCTGGACATCCGCTCATAGAATATCCATGTCAAATTACAGCCCTATTCAAGAGCATTAACGGAGGAGCAGTCATTTGAAAATTGGTATTTATCAATGATTCAGTACCACCCACTGTCGCAATATTTGATTCACAAATAAATGAGAAAGCAACTTTAATGGAACATGCCTAAAAAAGGGGGGAGGCATAATCGTAATCTATGTTAAATTACCGATATATCACACGACTATATTCCCATAAATTTGGAAATGACCGGAAATGGTAGGTGGGCCCCCGGGCCGCATTTCAAAAAAAGGGCTCCAAGCGTCTCATCAAATTCATTCATAGACTATTCATACCAAACTGCTTTCCGATCTAACAAGAACTAAGTAGTCATTTGAAAAATATGTGTCAATGATTCAGTACCACCAACCGTTGTAATATTTGACTCGCAAATCAATGAGAAATACATTTGGGGCCCCAAATTGAAAATTGGGCCCGAGAGTTGATGCGTACACATCCATAGATTATAACGACCAAATTTTAGCCCGATCCATTCACGAATTAAAGAAGAAAAGAAGAAGAAGAAAAGAAGAGAAGAAGAAGAAGGACGAAAGAACGAGAGAAGAAAGAAGAAGAAGAGAAGAAGAAGAGAAGAAGAGAGAAGAAGAAGAAGAAGAAGAAGAGAAGAAGAAGAAGAAGAAGAAGAAGAAGAAGAAGAAGAAGAAGAAGAAGAAGAAGAAGAAGAAGAAGAAGAAGAAGAAGAAGAAGAAGAAGAAGAAGAAGAAGAAGAAGAAGGTGTTAAAAGTGTACTCAGGGACTGACAAAACTGACAAGTTTACTGTAGCAGACTGCGAGAGTAAAATTGCAAGTTCCAAATCAAATTACAAGGTTCCTTTGGTCTGGTGAACTTAGCAACAAAATGCACAGTTGATAAAACCTGTGCCAATTTCTCTGTTTTATATTACTTTAGTTAGGAAAAAAAGCCTTGCAGTTCACCTCCCAAGCAGTTGACATTTGAGAACAACAATAAACTACAACACAGAGGCAAGCTGCTAAGTTGGAAGACAGCAATGGCTTCTGGCACATATTGAAAGTTGAAGGTTCTGTACAATGCAGCCTATAAAAAGCTTTTCTCTCTGTTTGTTCTTCCCTGGTCAAGGTTCCTCAGAGGTTTGGCTTGTACCTGCCAGAGGAAACAGCGCTTTCAAGGCTGACTTCATTAGATGGACAACCAGGAAAGAAAAGAGGCTTTTAAGACTGCTTTAAAGAAAATGTGTCAAGCAACCTGGCATATGGTGTGTGTGTGTGTGTGTGTGTGTGTGTGTGTGTGTGTGTGTGTGTGTGTGTGTGTGTGTACGATTGGGTTTTGAGGAGCATGGGCTAGGGTGTCATGTTGAGTTCCATCAACCAAGCTCTCATGCTTTATCAAGACATCTCGTATGTACAGTATAGTGCAATGCACAGGACAAACGTGATGTGAAAGAAAAGGTTTTCACTTATAGAAATACAACAATTTACAGGATGAAACAGAATATTACTTCCAATACTTTATGAAGATTAATAAAGCAAAATACTGTGGAACCATGCCGCTATAAAGATATTAGGGCTGCATGATTATGACCAATATTATAATCACAATTATTTATCACGCTAGGGGAAAATCTGTATTTATTTTGCACTACTTTATGAACAGTTTACAGTGCAAAATAAAGCTTTAAATTAAAAAAAAATACAAAACAGAAATTAACCCAATAATTTAAAATGTACCAAGGATTAACTGAATAAATACACTATTACAAAGTGCTTTCACAAAATGCAACTCATTGGAAACAATCACAGCTCTCATTAATCCACCAAATGACTCAATGCTGACTAAAGGTTAAGAAAGTGCCTGATTAAATATGCAGCAGAGCTCACACTGTAATTGTTAATATTGTCAACGATATGGTTTATTTAATCGTGGCAACCAAAATCATCATCACGATTAGAATTCAATTAATTGTGCAGCCCTAAAAGATATTACATAAATATGTGAAATAATGCTCAGACAGGGGAGAAAAAGAGAGTGGCTTGGGGGGGGTTCATACTGTATATCCCCCAAAATATGCACTATGTCCCCCACTCATTTTTCTCCTTCCTTATCTCCTCAGTAGAAAAGCCCGGACAGTCCTCTACCCAGTCACTTCCACCAGTTCCTCTGGGGATTTCTTTAGTAAATCAACCATTTTATAAAACCTCAGTGATCTTAATCTAATTAGGTTGTCTGTAATACCAAATATAATATAGCTGCTTAGTTGTTTAAATATTTGTAGATGTTTCCCTGCTGTTATGTTTTTGGCCATATGTGCCTGTTTTTGTCTCCCTCCAGCCTCGGATCCAGCCAAGATTCAGGCTGTGGCTGAGTGGCCTACCCCCACATCCCGAAAGAACTTACAGAGATTCTTTGCTACTTTTTACAGGCGATTTATGAAGGATTTCAGCAGAGTTGCCGCCCCGCTCACTCGCCTTACCTCGAGCTCCATTCCCTTCACCTGGACCTCTGATGCTCAGCGTGCGTTTGACCTGCTCAAACGGAGGTTCACCACTGCACCTGTACTCATCCATCCAGACCCCAGTCGACAGTTTGTTGTGGAGGTGGATGCATCCGATCTAGGTGTGGGTGCCATTCTGTCCCAACGCTCTGCTGAGACCAACAAGCTACACCCATGTGCTTTTTTTTTCGAAGAGGATTTCTGAGGCGGAGAGAAACTATGACATAGGTAACGTGAGCTATTGGCTGTACTTTCAGCCCTCCAAGAATGGAGACACTGGTTGGAGGGGGCGCAGCAATCCTTTATCATTTGGACTGACCACAAGAACCTTTCTTACCTCCGGTCAGCACAAAGGCTCAACCCCCGCCAAGCACGTTGGTCCCTTTTTTTAAGCAGGTTCAACTTCACATTGACCTACCGACCAGGCTCAAAGAACGGCAAGCCTGATGCCTTGTCCCGGCTTTATACTTCTGACCCTGTTGAATCTGTTCCAGGCACCATACTGCCCTCTTCCTGTGTGGTTGCTGCTGCCCACTGGGAGATTGAAGACACAGTCATGGAGGCCCAACGCTCGGAGCCGGATCCCGGTCAGGGTCCGCCTAATCGCCTTTTTGTCCCAGCCTCAGTTCGTTCCCAAGTTCTCCAGTGGGGCCACTCCTCCAAGCTCTGCTGCCACCCAGGTATCCAACGCACTATGACCTTCATTAAACAGAGATTTTGGTGGCCCTCTATGGGTTCTGACGTCCGTGAGTTTGTGTCTGCTTGTGATATCTGTGCCCGTAGCAAGTCATCTCACTTGCCTCCTGCCGGTTTGCTGCATCCTCTTCCGGTGCCCTCACGACCCTGGTCTAATATTGCGGTGGACTTTGTTACCGGCCTGCCCCAATCCGAAGGTAATTCAGTTATCCTAACCATTATTGATCGTTTCTCCAAGGGAGTCCATTTTGTCCCCCTTCCCAAACTCCCATCTGCCTTGGAGACGGCTAACTTGTTAGTCGAACATGTTTTTCGTTTACACGGGATCCCTGTGGACATCGTATCGGATCGTGGACCTCAATTCTCTTCACAAGTATGGAGAGCATTCTGTCAGGCCATTGGAGCATCAGCCAGCCTTTCCTCAGGTTTTCATCCACAGTCAAACGGTCAGGCAGAGAGGGCAAACCAATGTCTCGAAACTGCCCTTCGTTGTGTGACAGCCCGCCATCCTACTGCTTGGTCCACTTTTCTTCCTTGGGTTGAATATGCCCACAATTCTATGTCAAGTTCTGCTACTGGACTCTCTCCTTTCATGGCTTCTCTTGGTTTCCAGCCGCCTCTGTTTCCTGCACAAGAACGGGAGGTGGCTGTCCCATCTGTTCAGGCCCATCTTCGTCGGTGCTGAGCCGTTTGGAATACCGTCCGTTCTGCCCTCACACGTTGGCAGCAAACTGCCAACCGCCGTCGCACGGCAGCACCGGTCTACCAAACGGGACAGAGGGCGTGGCTCTCTTCCCGTGATCTGCCCCTCCAAGTGGACTGCAAGAAACTGGCTCCGAGGTATGTGGGACCATACGAGATTGAGAAGATTGTGAACCCCGTCTCTGTCAAACTTAAATTGCCCGCTGCTCTACGAGTTCCTCCTGTGTTCCACGTTTCCTTGATCAAGCCCGTCATGTCCAGTCCTTTGTGCCCTCCGGCCGTCCCCCCGCCTCCCACCCGGCTCGTTGAGGGTCACCCTGCCTTCACGGTTAGTCGGATCCTGGATGTGCGCCGCCGGGGGCGTGGATTCCAATTTCTTGTTGATTGGGAGGGTTATGGCCCTGAGGAGCGGTCGTGGGTTTCTCGTCGCCTTATCCTGGACCCTGGTCTACTGAGGGACTTCTATTGCCAGTTCCCTGACAGGCCTGGTAGGACGCCAGGAGGCGTCCGTTGAGGGGGGGGTCCTGTTATGTTTTTGGCCATATGTGCCTATTTTTGTCTCCCTCTTGTGGCTCTTTGTTTTTCTTTTAGGCTTGGTCCTAGTGGGGCGTGGACTCCGAGCAGGCACACCTGGTTCCAATTACTCATCACTGCAATACAAAAGCCTCAGACTCACCTCCACTCATTGTTGGATTGTTCTGTCTATGCTGCGGTACTTCTGCTCTCGAGATATCATGAAGTCTATGCCTTTTGCCAAGTTTTATTTTTGATTCTGGACTTTTATTCCTCTAGTACCCGAGCCTGCTCTGGAGCCACTCCCAGAATCAAGCAGAGCCAAGAGGACACTTTTGTTAAATAAATTCACGTCGACCCACACTTTGGGTGTTGTGTTTGTTTATGGGTCCAACTTAACAACCCTAACACCTGCCTCTCTAAAAAAGGCTTCTGCTAAAGATTATTAATATTTATCAATTTACCAGGATAGTGCATGTGTTGATTTTTGCAAATCCTTATTTTTCTTCCATTTTCAGCTTCTGATATCTCAGGAATTACATCACATAGGAAACTGAACGTTGGTATAGAAACAACTCCACCCACTCTCTCAGAATATACAAAAAAAGATCTGCTATACATTCTATCTGGTGGATCTGTCAGCCCCTAAAAATTGAAAAAATGTTTGTTGGGGTTTGGGTCTTCAGTAAACAACTCAGCATATGCCTCAGCTTCCTGTAATTTGATCAGCTTTGAACTATGTACATAGACTGTTTACATCACTAATGATTAGTCACATATATGCATTGGTTCTTGGGTGATAGTCTCTTGAATTGCAAAAATACTATTTTCATTGATCCACAAGTGCATGTAAGAAAAAATCTAATTTCTGTTTTAATTTATAGCATAAAGACGACTCTTTCTTGGAATATAAAACATTTTTCTTTATTCGACTTCTTTATTTTTACATGAGGCCATTGCAGCTTGCCTCTGTGTTTTATAATCATTTGTTGTTTATCCGACTGCATCTTTAAACTCCTGCATTCTACATTTGGCCAATAGTGGAACTCTATATTTTATAGATCATGGCTCTGAGTAGGGCTATGCGGTATGCACCAAAATTCCTCTCTCAGTATTTTTCCTCAAAATGGTGATATACAATATAAATCCCGATAATTTTCCAGAAAGACAATTCAGGGTTAAATTTGCTGATGCAATATGCCACACTGGTACATTTACTATTAATCAGTTGATGGGCTTCTATGTTGTAAAATCAAGACATTTTTGGTCGTAAATGTTCAATGTTAAATATTCAAAGGTGGCCATACCGGATTTTCCAAAAATGGCAATGCCGGCCACGGTTAATGTCGAATTATATTTAGAATCCCTGAGATCCAGAACCGTAGAAATTTATTTTTCATTTTTAATTATGTGACTTTTGGTTGGCGAGTAACAGAAAAAACAGTTTTTGGGAGGCCACCATTTTGAACTGTCCAACATGGCAACCCTGCTGAGAATTGGCTACGGCTTCCTGGTAGATTTGAATACAGCAGGTCAAAAACTGCAAGCACGCCTAATTTCATGCTTTTAGACAAATTTGGACAATTCTGAGAAATCAATCTAACTGTGCTTCTAGCAAAAGCAGCAACTCCAAAAATGAGTATTTTAATACAAAATAAGCTGTAAAAAAATAAAAAATAAAATAATAATAATAATAATAATATCGATATAGGCGATATTGTAATATTCTATATCGCCAAAATATAAATCTCAATACAACGTCCAGCCCTCGCCCTGATTAGCCTGTTCTAATGCTCACAGTGTAGTTCGAGCCACCTTTAACATCTTCATGCAACATAAGCACTGACATTGAAAATAAGGGGTGTGAAAAAAAATCGAATTCACGATATATCGCAATTTTTTTGGGCGCCAATATTAAATCAATTTTTCTTATTTAAATTTTTTAATCTAAACAGTTTTAATTTAAAATGTATAATTTTTTTATATTTAATCGACATTTTTGTGTATTTGTGCAATATTTCAGTGGTGGTTACAATGCTTTCAATGTGTTGCAATGATTATTTGATGCACTTTGATTTTATGATGGCAGTGTGTAATGCCTGTAATATTTATGTATGCACAGACATCTTATTTTCATATAATCTGTTCAGATCGGTGTTTAAACTCACACAATAGGATAAATTATAATTTTTTTTCTTATTTTTGTGCATTGTCAGTAACTCAGGGTGATTCATCCTTAATGTTCTCACTTACAGTTGTTACAATGCCATCATTATGTTGTCATGGTTACTTTGAGACTTTTACAAAGTAGTTTCAGTGAAAAGAAACTTGTTGCACTGTGTGTAACAATGCATTTTCTTTTTTTCAGTGAAAATGTGCAAAAACACTAATAATAAATAATAAATAGGATGTTTTGAAGCAAATAGTTTTGAGTCAATTTGTTCTCTGAATGATCAATATCTTCTGATGAACATATACAGAGACTTGATTTTTCATCTCGACATTTCATTTTGGTATTACCTAGGTAGAATATCGCGATAATATCGTATCGTGTCCCAAGTATCGTGATACGTATCATATTGCAACATCCTTGCCACTACTCACCCCTATTGAAAATGAAGTTTTACTCCAAATTGAAAAATAAATCCTCTGCCAAACACGACACATCTGTGAGTACAAATCGGGTTTGGATCAGACAGATGTGAGCCGGCTCTGGACAAATGTATTTTATTTTCTCTTCAGGGAAGGGCTTAGTGGGTCTGACTGCAGGGGTTGGGTGCCCCACATCCCACCAGAGCGCTGAGGGGTGGCAGAGGTGAAAGCAGACATGTGTGGGATAGAAAAGCCAGGATGAGGCAGATGTCACCCCCTCCCCTTGCCTAAATAAGTTATGCTCTAGATCCTTTTATCTACAAATGCTAACAGGTACTAGTGAGCTCCGTGGGGGGAAATAAGAGAAAGGAGTAAAAAAAAAAACCTAAAAAACAACAGAGAAAGAGGCAGGTTGAGCTGTGCCGATAACTGATGTGAGAGGCTTAAAAGAGCTTTTCAATTGTCATGGTGTGTTTCTGATCAGACGCAGCTGCTTTTTTCACATTTACACTTACAATAAAAATACAGAAAGGCAATAAATCATTTTTAGGATGAAATGAAGGAAGGGAGGAAACAAGACCTGGAGCTTTTAACGTTTTAACGACTGGCTTCAGGGGAATTAAAGCTTTAGATGGTTTTTTTTTTTTCTCTCCTAGAATCGATCACAGAAATAGCACGCATGCACTCCTGCAAGAATTTAAGCTCTTTGGTCCAAGCATAGGAGATACTCCAATAAATAAAAGACAGAATCACATATAGACAATACCCAGCATTCAATGCAACATCAGCATAATTCATACCTAATCCAACCTAATCCCTTACAATAAAATAAAACATTCCCAGAAACCCGACACGCCACCCAAATGCTGTGTGTACAGGAGTCAGTGAGTGTGAAATGGATGCAGCGGAGCCCCCCCCCCCCCCCTCGTCCGTCCGCCTCAGCCAGCTGGCAGCCATCCCAACACTTCCCCTTCAAAACACTGACTCCCCAAAACCCGGCGTGCTTTGATATCAGAGAGCCTCTAGCTACCCAGACAGCTGGAAGTTATTATTCAGCAGCGCTGGCCACAAAGAGCTGTTTCCATAATAAAAGATCACATTTTGTTGCAGCACAATGCTCTCTTCGACATGTTTGTTACAACACGGGAGGGAAATTTCACCTCGTCTATTCACAGTGAAATATTGGATGCACTGTAGAACAGATTAAATATATCGTCTGACTTATCACAATATACAGTTACACTGACCACTTAAAATATTACAATAAGTCATTATTTGTTGTCCAGCTTTAGCCTCAGTATAAGGCCAAAGCAACACCAGCTGTTTTTACGACTCAGGTCCTGAACTTTATTATTATTTAATTACAAATAATGACTGAGGCTGTATACGCCGTACTACACACCAGTGTTTCTCAAATGGGGGTACTTGTACCCCTAGGGGTATGCAATGGCACTACAGGGGGCAATTGAGAGAGAGAGAGAGAGAGAGAGAGAGAGAGGAGAGAGAGAGAGAGAGAGAGTGAAAAAAAACCAAATGAAAGCATTAAAAATATGGGAGTTTATTTTTTAATTAAAAATGATAATCATACTAAATATTACCAGCAACTCACAAAACGACAACAAAAACACACAAAACAAGAAAAATATATATTTTCAGAATCTTTCAGAATCAGATTTCAGATTGTCATAGTACAAAACATTCTGTGGGTTTTTAAAAAAATGGCTGGCACTGAATGAGTTAAGTATGTTTAAAAAGAAGTAAAGTAATTTGCGACATTTCTACACCCAACATTATGATCAACGGACATTGTGAAACTACAAAAAATGAAATGACCAGAACATAGTCGACCAATCAGATTAAACGTAACACATGGCGCCAAAACAGCATTGACTAATGGTTATTTTCTCATTTCCAGAGTTCATAAATAATACGCTATACTTAGATTATGAGAACTTTTTTCTAATATAGAGTAATTCAATGGGGTTATTTTATTTTTTAAATAATTGTACATTTTTACAAACCTTTTATTTTATACAGATGCCTTTGGGGAAAATTAATAAAGTTCCAATTGTGCAAGACTTGGTCTCTTCCATGAGATGTTTACCAAAAGTAAAAGTGGTGAGTGAAAGTAATTAATAAGTTTTATTTTAAGTACGATTTAAAGCTACTTTTTAATTGTTCTCTAGTATTGTATGTAAGACTTACTTGTACTTGTACAATTAAAAAAAGTAAAACAAACATGAGTAGAATATATCAATCATCTTTACACCTCTGACAATGTCAATGAGAATACATTTACAAAACATTTATTGATCTATGAGGCCTATTCTATGTCTTCATCTGATAAACAATGATGGTCGTCAGCAGCTTTAAAACACATGAGCAGATCTGGTATGAGAACAGATCATTTTAAACTGATTACTCCTCCTGTGTTCTTCAAAAAAAAAAAAAAAAAAACCCGAGCCACTGGGGTGTTTCTCAACACAAAGTTATAACTAAATGAAACTATAATTTGCCTGTGTAGCAGTGTAATTTCACCACTTTAAATTGTGTGCTACTGCTCTCACTCCCTGACACAATCCCCACCCCCTTTACGCTCTAAAACCCAGAGGAGGTTTGACCTGCTTTTTGGCTGTTACTCGCAGCAGACCACTGGAGAAAACATGACAGCGAGAGGAAACTGTGGGCTGATAATTGAGATTTGAATCATGGCGTTTGTGTGTGTGTGTGTGTGCATGATTCACCTCATTTTCATTTTGCAGAGGAGGCGGTAGCTCCATCAGCGCCAGCTGGATCACCGTTTCCCACACATCTGTGTGCGGACCACTCGCTGTCATTTTAAACTGGACTGGTTCATCAAGGCTGGCTCCTTCTCTCAGAGCAAAGATAGATCCATCATTCCGAACGCTAAAGTTAGGGTCACTGCTTTGGAAGACCACCGCTTTGTTTCCCACGCAGTCGTCAAACTTCACTGTAGGAGGAGAAAAAAAACAGACAGAATGTTCATACTTTACAAAACACAATCATTAAACTGTTGGTTTGAAGACACAGACATGTAAGCACTACATTCATACATGTACATTAGTTACCTGCAGTGTACAGGCTTGAGTTAAAAGTGAAATGCAGACTACCGTAGTCAATATTTCTGGAATTAGCATGAAACCAGCACAACTTCATTGTTAACCTTTGTTATAAATTCAATAAATAACAAGTAATCCACTCTTGAGGCTTGTCTTCTGTGCTCTCATTATATTTCTGTTAAATTGTTGTGAATGTGGTACATTTCGGTTATAAATACCTTTTTTATAGATATAATTCAATGGTGTTTTTAATCTTCTTTTTAAAAAATGTGCAGCAAAGCTCAAAGCAATGTGGTTGTCTGACTGATTTTTATGATAACTGCTCCATAATATAGTAAAATGTGAAAAGCAATGTACTAGATCAGTGTTTCTCAAATGAGGGTCTGTGTACCCCTAGGGGTACGCAGTTGCACTACAGCGGGAACTTGAGAGGAATAAATTGGGAAATGAACAAAGCACTAAAAATATGTTTATTTTAGATAGAAATGATAATCATAATATTGATGATGAAGCTGATTAGAACTGAAAATACAAAGATCAGTCTTGGTCCCACACCACGTGGGAGATGACCCAATCAATTCAGGAGACAGTTACAATGGGATTCTTTAAAACGTGTTATCAATCGTTGATTACATCAAGTTGTTTAGTGTCTGATAGGAGTGTCCCGATCCGATAACAATATCAATCCGACATCAGCCTGAAAACGAATATTGGATACAAACTTCCGAATTTCCGTTTTTTTCCCCCAATTCATTTTTTTAAATTTATTTTATTCAATTGTAGATTATTGTAGATAGTATTTTGAAGGTAAAAATTCATGTAACCAATTGACTAATAATAAATGGGTCAGTTTTTCTCATGCCTACTGTTGCTGACTATTGTTCTCTGTTTGAGTAACATCAAGCATTTTCTAACATTCCACACTACAAAATAAGTCATTATTAGGGATGTAACGATTCACTCAACTCCCGATACGATTCGATTCACGATACTGAATTCACTATGAGATTCTCTCACAATTTATTTTACAAAATGGGACTGCAGACATGATGACTGAAAAATATTCCTTTATTTTTTTTGGGTTCAAAACTATAAAAAACTGTACTGTTTTCCTTTTATTTTTCATTGTCAAAATTGATAAACTATTCAAAACAATGCAATTGAACTAAAAATAATTCTTGAATGAAATAAATAAAGGAATAATACAAATAAAAAAATAAGCCTATTAATTTAAATTCTGGTTCTATAGTAAACAATGCAAAACAGCATAATAGTTCTTTTTCGTTTTAAAAGTGCAACTGAAAATGTATTTTGTGACTTAACAATTGGACTTTTTAAAAAAAAAAAAAAACAGTCATTTTACTGTATTTAGGTCAGATATTTGTTTGGACCAGCAGAGGACGCTGGTAACCCAGTGGTCGGTTGGCATGCAGATATCTTTCAGTGAAGAAGAGATGCTATGCTAGTAGACAGAGCTAATAGAAAAACGTGACTTTTACAGATTTTCACATAATATTACAGATATTCTTTCGGTGCTAAAGGGGTAAGGAATCATTTACGAATATGTTTAAGAGTAGAAGGCAGCCAGAAAGAAAGTAGTAGCAGATTCCGCCCGCCGCCAACACTTCTGGATAAAAAAAGTACTGCGATTCAATTTTCACAGTATCGATGTGAACAGTGATACCTATGAATCGATTTTTAACTGCCTTACGAGTAATCGTTACATCCCTAGTCATTATAATTTTTTTATTAAATAAAAAAGTTCTAATAAAAGTATGTATGATTCATGCTGATATCAGATCAATATCGATATCAGCCGATACGCAAGGCTGCAATATCGGTATCATAGCGGAAATGAAAAAGTTGTATCGGGACATCCCTAGTATCTGAGCTAATTGTTGTAGTCGGAAAAGGGAGGTACTTGTGAAAGTTTTGAGAGCCACTGTACTTGATGATACTGAAAGCTTAAGATGTAAATGTCATTTAATGTTTATTGTTTGGTGATTGCTATTGTACACATTTCATCAGAAACACCATGAAAAAGAAATACAGTACGTGTAAAGTCTGATCATCAGACGTTGATATTCTGTTTGGTTAATAAAATGCCTTCCAACGGCTGCTATATTGAGTGATACTAAAAGCTAAATCTGAGTGGAACCTCCTTCTATGCAAAATATTCTCAACTCATCTGATCCAAACAAACGCAGGCGTTAACAAAAAGCTTTCTTACTGTTATTTATTTATTATTCTTACTCTTCTTATTTGCTTTCCTTGTTGCTTAATCCAATTCCAATCTATTTTTCATTTTCTATATCATTATTTGTGCAGATTTTCGGTGATTAGATTTGGAAGGAGGGGGAGACAAAAACAAATCTACCAGTTGGCAAATATATTTCTGAAAAATCCAATCTTTGATGGGAGCCTCAACACATTCCCAACGAGAATAATTCAAGAGTCAAAAACGGGCTTTTCCTTCATTGTATTTCTAAGTGCTTGTATTGGTGAAATATTAATGCATTGAGCAGAAAGGAGAATTTGACGCTCCGTTGACCCTCACTCAATTATTGTCTTCCACCTCTGTGAGACAGGCAATCAGCCAATGGTGCAGCAGGACTGCAGTAAAGGCTAGGGAACCCTGTAAAAATGGGCTTTAACATGAGCAAAATGGAAATGACAAAGGAAGTCATTCACTAATATTACCGACAGCATGGACCCTTCAGTCCAGACGGTCGTATAAAAAGTTTAAGGGAAGTCTGATAATAGGCAGGCTTTGTCTTCCCTTTATCAATGATTCCCAAAGTGTGGCTATTAAAGGTAGTGAAGGTTGGCTGGGAGAGGTCATTGGCAATGAGCGCATAATTGGTTTAAGTATGAATCAAGCTTAGAATTAATAACTGCCAATCTGAAGTTGATCAAAACTCATATTACGGCACAATTAAATTCTGTGTAAATCCACGTTTATCGTACCTATTTTATTTATTTTTCCTTCTTCTGCTATTGATAGTATAGGTGAGAACCTCTGGGTACCTCATGATACGCAATACAAAGCTCACAATAACGACTAGTTCACAATATGACAAATAGTGCGAATATCGATATATTGGTCATAAATCAATCTAAGATCATGTGACATAAGAAAAAAAAGATTAAGTGAAAAAAAAACAATTTTTATTTTATTTCTCTGAAAGACAATAAATTGAAAACGTGTCCTATGAACAGTGACACTATTTTAGTGCAACATTTCTGTAAATAAGTGTCAACATACCAATGTAAATGAATAAGTATCTCCAATAGTGCTTTCTGTAAACAATAAATAGGGTCTTTCTTACCAGTGACACCATTATAGTGCAATATTCCAGTAAACAATATATTGGTTCCTTCAACAAACTGACAACATATGTGAAGACCTACCGGCACATTTTAGTGAAAAAGCAGAAAAGGTTTTGACAAATAAATAAATAAATTTAAAAAAAATAAATCGGTACTGAGCGCGAACACATCAATAATCAATTGTGAGAAAAAATATGTTATATCGTGATATATCGCCGTATCAAGATATCGTCACACTCCTAATTGGTAGAGGTGTTCACAAGACTTGGCCAAGACCAGATTGGACTGAAACCAAGACAAGACCAATGCTGTGTTCAAAATGGCATAATAGTAGTGGGTGAAGCAGCCATGAAATCTGTTTCAGTGAATAGCTTTAGTTCCAAAATATCTCACACACTCCAAAAAGCCCATGGATGTTAGACTGCAGACTGCATTACAAGGGAGTAAACTCTAAAACATACTTCTGGTGATTCTTGATCTGGCACCTAATTATGGTGCATTTTGGATTATAACTTGGATTAATATTATTATACATCATGTTTAAATAGCGCTTTTCTGGGTACTCAAAGTCGCTTTACAATGAAGGGAGCAGTTTTTTGGGGTTTGGTGCCTTGCTGAAGGGCACCTCTAATAAGTTATTAATGGAAACATAAATAATATATGAAATAAATAGGCCATATATCAAGGGTTTCTAGCTGCTGGAGACAATAATTTTTATCAGATAAATACATGGGCTGTGTTTGAAATGGCTTACCAACGTAGTACTCATACTAAGTCTGACGTCAAAATGACTATGTAGTGCATTCACATTAGATAGTATGAAAATGTAGAGCGAGAAATAGCCGGATGTATACTATATCGGGACATTTTTCAAGTGTGCACAATGGGCATACTAGTCATACTCAAATGCCCCATGATGCATTGCAAGCTAAACATAATATCGTCTTGGGACAGGCTTCAAGGTCAAACATTCCCTTTTCAAAACAAAAGCGTCTCTTCTTGTCTTCAATTAGTTTTTAACCCTTTTGTAAATAGGGCTCTTGTTTTTAAGCAAACTAGAAGTTTTATCAGTAGCACAATGGCGGGTCTCCAAAAATATTCAGAAATGTCGGCATGAAATGTGTTGCCGTGAGTTTTATGGATCAAATGACCACATGTTGGTTCTACTTTCTCACTTAGAATGTTTGCTAAACTTTTAAAGGTGGAGAATTAACAAAAAATATTTATCCTCAGTGTGGTTCAAAATGTATCTTGGGAAATGGTCATAATTGTAATATATAGTAGACAGTATTTACTGATTGAGTTTCTAGTGTATAGTTCGGAGTATGACATTTCGAACACAGCCAAATAATTTTGGGAGTCAGGACGAATCAAGACCAAGGTCATAGAAATTCATTTAAAAAACCATGACAAGGTTAAACAGTTAAAGAGCATTCTCTCTTCAATTTGAATTTTCTTTTCAACACATTTGATCGACAAAAACAAGGCGATTGCAACTCTTAAAAGCACAATATACAAAAACCTCAAATCTTGACAAGCATCAGATTTGAAGCATTTATATAAAGTATCCAAATTGGAATGAAATGCTGTAATCATTAGTTTTTCATAGTTTCTTAGAAGAACACAGGCCTTCAATACTGTATGTGTAGTAGTGCAACATATTGAACGTCCTTTCTTTTCAATTTTGCTTATATGTGGGTTTAAGCAGGATATACGATGAACGTTACTCTTGAGATTGATTTGCACTCTGATTTTTTAAATCTTCACATTAGGACTTTAGATTGCATAAATATATATAAAAAACAAAGAAATAAAAAATATTATGAAACATCATAAAAAGATTCAAAGTAGACATAGCATCACTTTACAACAATGTTTGATCAATTAAAAAAAACGTGGTCAAAGATAGAGCGCAAAATGGGTTTATATTGTGAGCCACTAAACAAAAAATGTGTATCTGCTGTGAAGAAAACAGTATAATGGCAGTAGAGCACAATAAAGCACAGCACCAACAATAAAGACAAGCTGTAAAACCAGACGATGAAATGATCAAATAAATGTATTTATCTTTAATAATAAAACAATAAATAAAAAACATTACCGTTAAAATCTAGAAGATACAACAAAAGATCTATAATCACATTCTAATGAAGTGTGTCTGGGTGTGTGTGTGTGTGTGTTTGTGTGTATCGCTATTTATTTTCCATGATTGCTTGCATGACTTCACAATGACAAGCTGAACTAACTGCACCGATACCCACACAAAACTGGAATGACAGGCGGCGCAAAGAGTACCCAGAGGGTCTCGTTCTCGCACCAATTAAAGAAAAAGACAGTGCCAGTTTCACCCACACACACACACGCGCACACACACACACACACACACACACACACACACACACACACACACACACACACACACACACCACACACACACACACACACACACACACACACACACACACACACACACACACACACACACACACACACACACACACACAGGTCGTCTTCACTAAGTTGGGTCAATAGTGCCACGAGACAAATTAGGTTGTCCTGCAACAATGCAATGAAGCCCATTGGTAAAGCACAATAATAAGCGGTCTACAGCCATGGACCTGTGCGCATTGATCTGGCAAATATAACCGACACCCCTGTGAGCCAAGCAGGAAGCCAAGCCTTTCTACAGTCGATGTTGAATGGCCACCACTTGCCTCAAATTATACGTTTTACCACCATGACGAGTTTTGAAGTAGAAACAATGGCTTTTGATTCCGATTATATAAAGATTGCAATAACACAGCACTCACAATAGAAAGTATTACAACTCATCTTAAAGAGTAACTAAAACCCAAAAACACTTCTTTTTTTCTGATGAAAACAAAAGTATTTGGGGTATGAAGACATGTTGTTGATTGCAACTTTTAACATTTTAGTCAAACTGCCATCTATGGTTTGAAAACCAGCTTTTACAATAACATTTTGCTATTGGCTGAGAATGGTAGTTTGTAACGATCAGGTGGTCAAAAGTTTTCATTACAGTTTTCCCAAATTCATTCGAAAAAATACAATACTTAATATAATGTACATTATGTACCATATATGCCATAAAACAGTGAATGTACAAAATATATATGAATTCATTTGTTGTTATTTTAAGAATACAAGTGATTTTTTGGTGCTCAAGTCATGTTCTTCTTCTGTTGCACAATTCTTCTTCACAAAGTAAATTGTGAAGCGACACTGCGCCCAGCAGTTCATGTATGGTACTGTAGCAAAAAATCAAGCAGAATCCTGAATTGACAACATTAAACGACGTGTTGACACAAATTTTTGTAGTCAACATTATCAATTATGTTAAAGGTGCAGTCTGCAACTCTTATAAAAATGACTTTTCGTCATATTTGCTGAAGCTGTCACTATGTAAGGACAGCTTTACGTCAAACTAGTAGTTTGTGTGAAAAAAAACAGACTCATTGAGTCCCGCCCCCTGCTGCTCCTTCAGCCTTTGGCAGATTGCCAGAATGCACCGCGACCGAGCAAAAAGAACCAATCAGAGCGAGGATTGTGTTTGATGGGCTGTCTGACAGCTGTTGGTCACAGGCCCCACCCCTTTCCCGGAGCTCGAGCGCCATCTTTTTTACAGTGTATGGTCTGGAGGAGTGACTTTTCTGCTTGAAAGATAATTACTGCTGCTTGATTTATATTATGTTTGATTTGTAATTGTTACACTAGAACTCTGTAGAGCATGTGTTCATGTGCGCACAGCAGCCTCCGTGTGGGCTATTATAAGTGACACTGAGTTGTTGCTGCTGCTGAGGTATGTGAACATTGGAGAAGCGCCGCAGTAATATGCTTTTAACAGTGCATGTTATATTACTGTGATGTTGCTGTCGGACTAACGTTAGCTTGTTAGCTCCTCTGAAGGAGGGACTTTGGAAAGTTTGGAGGCAGGGCAAGAGATCAGCGGGGAGGGAGGGGGAGAAAGGGATCTAAAAGTTGCGGACTGCACCTTTAATAATCATTTTTGCATAACATTTTATGTTACACACATTGTGGTTGGCGCAAATCTCGAGACGGTCTATATATTTCATTCTATTTTTTCTTTTGCCCCAACAAGAACCTTAAACTCCGCCTATGCCCCACCGCCTCCATCTGTGATGCGTATCTGTTGCATCAAGGACTCAGGAGATACAGCTAATTCACACGTAATTGTGTAATATAGTGAGTTGTAATCAATACAAAGAGAACCACAAAGCCCAACAAACAGTTCATTGTGTCCTTGGAGAGGAGCAGAAGTAAATCTACTCGGCCCTGCCCCGTAGATCTTCCGCTTTTGTGGAGATTATTATGATTCAACTATGAATAAGATCAATATTTCTTTGTGAAATACGATGCACGGCCGCCCTTTCCAGTAGGCCACATGCCAGATATGCCTCTTGTGCCCCGCCCCCTCCTCCCCACAACTCTATCACATTTGTAACACTGAAAAGCGTAGGATCTCTAGAATACAAAATCAACTGGCAATATTAAAAATCTTGGGATGCACTATATGAAACAAACCTTTTTGTTTACCTACCCTAAAAAAAACAAAATTTCCGACTGCAAAGTCTGTAAAATTCATGTAGTAGATCAAGTTTGACAAAATTTGACACGATACACCAAGAGAAATGTTATTCAATACCAAATCAAGAACATATTGATATATTACCTAATATGTGAAGAGTTATACTGGTTTAAGTGATGATACCCCTTAAACTAAATTTTGTCAATACACAAACTCAAAAATCATTGCGCAAAGTTTTTCTTCATGGTGGTTCTTCATTTTCCCTTAAGATTCACAGCAAGTAATCAAGTGGAAATAATAGAACCTAAGCTTTCATTTGGTGTCAATATTACAATTCTGAGGGTACGCAGCAATTATGCATCCGGCGGAAATTGAGGGTTACGTAACAAACCACCACCGTCCTATAAAAACTGGTACCTGTGGACTCTGCAAAAGTAGGTTGATTGAGAGAATTGTGAATGGAGAGTACTGAGAATGTAGTTAGCATTGAAGCTTTCATAGCTTAGACTGGGTGTGTCTTAACAGCACCACGAGCAAGGCCAATAATCACGCCATTCTTTTAATTTCTATCCTAGACGCCCAAACCTCACGGTTTAGTTACTTTTTATCGTTTAGTTTTTTAACTTTTCTAATTAAAATCCAGAGACAAGGGCAAGAAGGGAGGATAAGAACATCCAAAAAAAGGATCTGACCTTCTCGTGGTGTTCTTTGGACAGGGGGACAGGAAGTAGCTGACAAGTGTTGAAAGGGAAGTGAGAAAGGAAAAAGAAAAGTCGGCAGAAAACAAGGGTGGCAGAGAAAGGTGAGAGGAGAGGGAGAGATGGGAAGGACAGGGAGGGATGGAGGGAGGATGAAAACGATGATGATGATGATGATGAAATAAAGAATAATCAAGAAAAAGAAAAAAGCTTCAAGGCAAGTGGCTAAAATGGATCTGAGAAGACATAGTTTAAATCCAGAGGTGTAAAGAGTGCTGATATAGATATACTCAAGTAGAAGTACTGTTACTTGATTGAAATTGTACTTAAGTAAGTAGTAGTTGTCTGTCATTTCATTTTCTGTAGTTTCACAATATCAGTTGATCATTTAAAGAAAAAATGAACAAATATACATATACATATATATAATCATTTACTTAATAAGTTGGGTGTAGAAATGTAATAAATTCCTTTACTTCTTTTAAAACATACATAAGTACAAGTAAAATTACTGATCTTGAAACTTACTCAAAAAAGTACCCATTACAGCTGGAAGACATATTGAGATTCAAGATATATCGAGTTTTCTATTTTGGCGATATTGAGAATTACAATATTGCCTTAATCAATATATATACTGTATATATATATATATAGCTTAGTTTTTTTGTTTCATTAAAAGCACAGTTCGATGGATTACTGAGTGCATCCCCTAAACAAGCCACGCTAAAGAACTCACTCACACATGCTGTCTCTTATAAGAGAAAAAGCGTAAAGTGACACATTTTGTGCAACTGTTTGTTAATAAATGTGCCTGTGAGGCATTTTTTATCAGCAAATCTAACCCAGAATTGTCTTTCTATTAAGACTAATAATATCTAATATCGCCATTTTGAGAATAAAAGCAACTCAATTACAGTAACATAAGTACTTGTAATCCATTACTTTCACCTCCATCTAAATCCCACTGATTCTCATTATAATCACTCAATGTGGACAAGGAAGGTCAAAGTAGAAAAAGAAGGAGAAAAGAAAAAAAGGTGGACTGGGAGTTAGTTGGAGATGCAAACTGGGAAGGGCAGCGAAATGGGGGGGGGGGGGATTGGCATGGCACTGGGCTTCTGGCTTTGAGAACTGGCTCACATACATCCACATTGGAATGGATGGGATGCTCAGGTGGCTCTTTAAACAGGTTAATTGGGCTGGCCTCCCCAGAGATCAAGACAGATGGATGGATGGGAAAAAAGAGGAGGGAAAGCAAAAGCAAAACAGTGACAAAGGGGAGCTCAACGAGATGGAAAAGGAGGGCAGGATGAAAAGATGGATGGTGAGAGAGTGTGGACAGTGATCACAGGCACTGTAGGGGATATTCAGCCTAATCAGAGTGGAGTACTGTTGTACAGTAAGCTGGGCCCTCAGTGTTCAATAAACACAGCCAGGTCAACTGACTTTGACAGATAGACGATAGATGGTGAACTAACTTTCAGCAAAAAAAAAAAAAAAACACTTTTAAAGCCATGTTTGAAGTGCATTAGGAAAAAAGCTAAACAGTGCTTCATATCTCTGTCCTTCCAAGAATCCTTTTAAAATGTACAACACCAGTATAACCAGCTCACTTTGCAAAAACTGTTCTTGCTGCTCCGACTAAATATGAGAAAAAAACAACCGTTTAAGGAACATTTTTAGCATAAATTGCATAAACATAATGCACTTGAAAAGGTTATTTATCAATGCATTACATACATATGTATAGTGTTGACCTTTGACAGCATGTGCAAAGTAGAAAAAAAAAAGCAAAACAGAAAATAAATAGAAAATAATCCCTTTGTTAATTTGTGTATTATTAAGGTGTTCAGATTACATTTTTGTGGCCCCTGCTGTAATAAAATTAGAGGTCGACCAATACATCAGCCGGCTGAACATAAAACATAAAAAATATCCAATTGGATGTATGAATATATACAACAACAAAAAAATAAACAAAAAAATAATAATAGTATGTGCATGGGAGATAGGCTTACAGATAAAAAACTGATATAATAGCATATGGATATGATATAATAGTGCCTAATCAAAAATCTGTATCCTATTATATCCTTAACAGGATAAGGACTTTTGGTTTATTTGGTTGTGTACGCATATTTAAAGTTTAATAAAGTTCGATTGGTCCATTTAATTTATTTTCTAATATATACATTTCTATCATATACAATAGGTGTTTCAATTGTCTTTCATAATCAATGTGTTTTTTAAAAAAAAGTATATCGGCCTCAAATATCGGCTTCCAAAATAGGCTTTAGATATCGGCTAAAATTAAAAAAATTAAAAAAAGTCGGTATGTGCCTCGGCCTTTGAAAATCCCATATCGGTCGACCTTTAATAAAAATGTCCCATGTGTGCTTTAACCTGTTAGTGTCACTTCCCAAACATTTCTGACCCCTTTCATTCACACTGCTGCAGATGATGACTGTGTAGACTTGTGTTGGTTCTGGATAATACAGTAGACGGCCGGTAGTGTCCGATCTAAAATTAAGCAGCTTCTCTGTTTCTGTTTTGTTTGGGTGAACAATGATACACTACTTCACGGCTCACCTTTAGTGGAGAGGAAATCCAATATGTCAGCATGAAATATTACAGCATAGATGGAGGTTGGAGTGTGTTCAACCTCACTGTGATATCCTCTCAGTTATTGTTTTTGTTTTACAGTAAACTTTAGTGGCTGAATAAAAGTTTGCACATAATAGAAACTCTGCTTCTGTGATTCTTTCTGAGCCCATGTGGGGTCATACACAAGAGCAGCACAAAACTCTAAACTTCCTGTAAACACAGGTTGACCATCAGAAGAAAGCAGCATATCATTGTTTCTGTACACGAACATTCCCCAATTTTATATTTGAGGCCAAAAGTCATTTTTCTCATTTAATACCAACTTGAAACAAAAACTACAATGCATTACAATTTCACATCCAAGCTCTTACTTGCCTGGCAGCTGCATTTCTACTGATTAAGTTGGGTCCTCTAGGTCCACTTAGCGAGTGAAACATAAATGAATAACCTCACGTACCTGATGATAGAGGCTGGCATTCCGCTGTGCTGCTAGGCTAATCAAGGCTACGCTGCTGCGGGCGCGTTTTGTTAGTCATGGAAGGAGTTTGGCTGGTGCTAAATATCTGGCTGATGTCAGAGCTGCTGGAGACTTGGCATGCACTGGGGTGTCTGATCACAAACTGGGAACTGGGAAAACATCCTGTTTGTGCAGCAACTTGATTTAGTTTTTTCTCATGTAAATCAAAAGTGGTGCCTTGAAAAAACTGGATTCATGGAATTTACTGTTTTACATAAATTAGTTTAACTCATTCACTGCCAGCCATTTTCAGAACAGCCAACCCCATATTGTCAGATGATTTTCACTGATATTTCAAGACCCACAGAATATTTTGTACAATGACAATCTGAAATCTAAAAAGGATTCTGAAAGATTAGACTCTCTACTTTCATTAGAATTTTTTGTTTGTCTGTTTCTAGCTTGTTTTGTTCTTCAGTAATCAGCAGCTGAATTGAGGCAAGTTTCACACAAATGGCCAGTTTGTGGCTTTCAAGCATTTTTTTTTGTTTTGCTTTAGGGACACCTCAACGTTGGTTTCCTTCTATAAAACTGCAAAAAACAACACTGAGACCAGGCTTTTGATGGCAAAATTGTTATTATTATTATCTGGGTCAGAGTTGAATAGTTTGCCTACTGTATTATGGCCGTCCTCCAAGTCTCTCCCCCGTCATTCTCCACACACGCAACTTCCTCCTCATCCCGGACATGCCGAGTTTCACCGCTTGCTCATTTTTTTTTTATCGTTTCTTCTCACCATCGCGACACTCTCAATAGTCCACTTAGTTTCATACATGCTCTGATCGGTGCGCTGCTGCCACCTACATGTCACCATCATGTTACAAGCCTGATATTCATAGGAGAGCTTTGTCACATTGTCTCCAGCCGAAAAACACAATTGACGTCTTTGGATGGCAGTCAATGTTACTAAACCAAATGAATAAATAGATGACACAACAGGACAAAGGTACTGCATGCATGCTGGTGTTAGATTATATTCTGGAAAATATTCCTGGTTTTCCAATTACAAAAAGAAATTCACACGCATAGAGAAAATTAATGCAAGCACCCAAGAAGACTCTTGTCTTCACCATATATTATATGTTTTATTATATTTCCCTACAAATGCACCAACATGAAAATTAGTGGCCGAAACCTAAAACTAAAGCTGAAAACCGAAATACCAAAGGAAATTATGATGCAAATTATTAGTCCCAGTGCATTTATGGCCCTGCCTGTGTACCAACCTCACTAAAATCAAAACATGCAATTGTATGAATTTATATTATTGCTTCAAAGAATAAAACAATAAAAATATTTCACAATATATACATTATTTAATAATATACAACATGCACAACATGCACAATATACAATTAAATAAATTGAACTTGACCCCACTCATACATTAAATAATATTGTACAGATCTGTAACCGACTGAGCTGCTGAAAGAGAGTCAAATTAAATATGTTCTCTCATTAAAACACTTAACTTTACTTATTATCCAAGCATGTTCTTGGAGACGCACACACTGTGTGCTCCGTGTGCTTTGGTTGCAGCATGGATCATTTCTTGTGTGCATTGGTTTAATTTTACGCAGATCCAAGTAATCTTTATAACGCGGACCGAATATAGCTCAAGAGGATCTCTGAGAAACGTGCGCTGAGACTGAAACCAGATGCTATCAATGCACAGATAATATCAATAATAATAATAATAATAATAATAATAATAATAATAATAATAATAATAATAATAATAATAGGGATGATTTGAAGCAAATAGTTTTGACTCAATTTGTACTATAAATGATCAATATCTTCTGATGAACATATAGAACAACTTGATTTTTAATCCCTACTTTAATTTGATATTAACTAAGTAGAATATTGCAATATATCGTGATAATTTTATATCGTGACCCGAGTATTGTGATATGCATCATATTGCAACATCCTTGCCAATGCTCACCCCTAATTAAAATACAGCCGCTGTGTGTGAGTCTGTGGACAAGTTGACCCGTTTCCAGACAAGCGTGTTTGCTTGCGTCATCACCACATCCTGTTTCGGTCGTGTTGCTTTGGTGAGAAAAGTGTTTTGGTCGAAAATGCACTTTTGGGCCATTTTTTTTTTATTGCAAAGAAAATTTCGGTCTATATTAAGATTTCATCCACTGAAAATATCGGTGCATCATTATATTTCTTTATTTCCCTCAAAGAAATAAACTATGCAGGTATAAGCACGTAGTAAAAGAAAAGGGGTTGTGCAAAGAAATTTACTTTTTGAAAAAGGCATGAAGCACGTCACCCATTATCGGAAGCAAACCTATGCTTGACCGTTTCTTCGTCACTTATCTAAGACTCAAACTGAATATCAGATGAGCATTAAAAGCCCGGCAGAAAGCAAAAATTAATGGTGATTAAGAGAGAAGGCAGTGACAGAGAAAAAAGGAATCAGACGGAGTAAACCTCTCCTAAGAGGAGAGACATCCTTTGCACAAAAAAGGAGAGAATATCAAACTGCCTTTATTTTCTGTGGAACTGGACAACGACAAATGGGGTTGATGGATTGAGCACATAAGAGGTGCACACAATTACACACAAAATTACATAGCTCACTTTTCACGCCTCTCATTGCCTTACAGCATTCATTTGCCCTTTGACCCCCCCGCATGCTTGTAACTGAGGGAGACTGTGTTTTCTGGATCGATATGAACAAATCCAATGATGGATTAGATATGTACCAAATGTAGGGCGACTTCCTAGAGCCTGTGCACAACAAAACGTAGAAGGAAACCTGAAACAAAGCATCAAACAGCTTGCTAAAAAAAAAACAAAAAAAAAACAACAAACATGTTAACAAATTGTATCTCTTATGAAAACGGGTTCTAAATCACATGTAAAATACACTAAAAACAAATATAATTTAATTTCTTTCCTATCTCTTGGTTACCTTCTTAGACTTCCTAATATAAAGAATATAAATAGATTTTAATATTTTTGGTGTGGGCGTCAGAGCCTTTTTTGCGTCAGTATAGCTCTCAAATAATTTTTATTTTGAAATGTTAAAATTTGGCAAAGCTTGACATGAAACATATTTTATTTTAATAACATGGTTCCCCAGTTTTGTGTTAAATTATAACATAATACAACATTTTTAAAGGGGACATATCATGGTTTTAAATCCTTCCTTTTTAGATATAAATCATACAGTTGTGGTCTATATAAAGCGGAACTGCACTGCTTGGGTCTGAATTCCTCATTATTATAGCTCCACCCCTTTTCTACCCCTTTTCTGATGTGCTTCTAAGAGCAACTCGTTTTGGTGCGGTCTCTTTAAATGCAAATGAGACACTTCATACCCCGCCCCCTCTCCAGGTTCAACTTCACCCTGCTCGGCCATTTTTGTAGTTTGATAGAAGAGATATGGCTATGTAGCGGCACAGAAAAAGTTTATTCACACGTTATTTACACAATGTCAACAACGGAAGACTTGTCCATCCAGCTTTACATGTTTGAGCCAGAGTCTGACCCGGCGGAGCGAGATGAAAATGTAGATGATGAACCTGCAGAACCCTAACAAGTGAGCTAACACAAGCACCGAGCTAACGCTAGCGCCAAGCTAACGTCACGAAATGCATTTTAATACAGTCTTTTCAAAGACAAAAACGGCAAAATGAAATGACTAAAGAAAACTTCAGATTTAAATTAAATCACGTAGGCCATATCATCAAGGATCTAAAACGAGCACACAGCGCTAACATATGAAGACGGTGCAACTGCTAATGCTAACAAAACAATGACAGGGATGTCTTATCATCACACTTTTTAGCGTTATTTACAGCTTACCGAAGTGCTCTGTTCATCGTCTCCAAAGATAGAAGGAATTGAACCCTCAATCAGATGAAGTCTTTCGGCAAATCCTTGTTTATACTGGCGGAGGTTGCTGAAGCAGTCATCCTTGAAGTGCTGCGCGCACACAAAAATGACCTTACCCACAGATGTGGGTACATTTCCGTGAAAAATAAAACTCAGCCAGGCACTTTGAAAAGGTTCTGATGCTGGGAGACGGTGTAATGAAGCGTGTGGGTTACTACATCCAACAACCGAACATTTTGATTTCTCCTCTCGTAACTTCTGCATCCTGGAGCTTGGACTACAAAATAAAAGCGAGAAATAAAAATGGCGGAATGCTCGAAGTGTTGGGCCTGGAGTCGATGTCCTAATTTGGCAGTTCCACTGACGTTATTGTTCAAAAAATGTAATAGAGAATCGAAAAATCGAAACAGATTGAAAAATATGACCAAAACAGAATATAAAGATATCAACGGAGCACCTGAAGAGACTAATTTGAACTTTTCTGTGCTTCTAAACAATCTAAATATACATCAAAATGCATTTAAGGGCTAAAAAAGTGGATTTAGCATGATATGTCCCCTTTAAAGAATTTTCATGGCAATTAAAAGTCAATTACCTGAACTCAATTACAGTTTAATTACGATCACGACAGCAACATATTTTTAAAATTACAATTAATCGTAATTAATTGTCAACTATCCGATTTGACCGCAACCCTGCTTTCTACTGGTTTAAAAAAAGGGCCGATTTCACAAAAAGTTTAGGTGTATTAAAACGTGAGCAAACGTCATTTCACGTGCTAATAAGGAGTACAATTCCCAGGGAATCAGGAGTATGCTGCTGCTGCACATTCCAGAGTGCCCTTAATCCATTTAGCGCGCTTCCCTCTACTGTATGTGTACAGAAGGCGAATCTCATTAGGGGAGCAAAAAGGAAGAGGAGGAAATGCAAATAAATGAATGCAGTGGACGCAATTCATGAAATCTGGAGCTGTTTGCTGTGATTGTTTTTGTACGGAAAAATAGTACAACAGGGAAGTAGGTGCAGACACACACGTAGATGACAGAAAGCACAGCGGAGATGAAAAAAAAAATGAAAATAAAACAATAGTCAATATTAAAATCCACTGAAAAAGAAAATAAAGTGTGTATGAGGAACAGAGACAGCTGGATGCCTGCAGCACGTGTGTTTCCGTGTGTGTGTTTGCTCTGCATGCAGAGCCAGAGGATCGCTGTGCACGGAGATCCATGAATATGATCATGGGTCAATGTCGCTTCGGACACAGCTCCAGTGAGCTCCTGTCTTTCTCTCTATGTTTTGACCATCAAAGTGTTGCGTCGCGCTGATGTCAGGCCAGAATCAGCTGATCAGAGATGCGTGTTTAGACATGATGGCACAATGAGCGCATATGTGACAGTGGTGGTGACACACTGACCATCTGAGCTACTCGGGAGCCCAGATGGTCAGTACATCATCTTCCAGATCATCTGCGGACTGATTGACAGACTGTGTTACTGTATTAACTCAGATCAACGGCGTCAACAGATCAATAGGACGGTTTCTGTCCAAATCTAAAGTTATGGACTGATCAGAGCAAGGTTACAGGACGTGACAGAGCACCCACATTAAATTAGGAGGAGTCATTAGGTTTTAAAGTTGTTGTGAAGAAAAAAGAAAAGACAAAAACATTTATTGTTTATTTAGTTTTCTACATTACTACTGTGTAACTTTTGGCAACTTAGGGCTCTAGAACAGTAACTTTCACATCAAGCGCCCCTAGTGGCCACAAGCGCCGCAACACTGTCACAAAAATGAACAAACAGTCAGTCGGGCCAGCCTTTTGAATGTGTATGCAGACAGTAGTTGACCTGTAACTGGCTGGGTCGGTGTGGCCAGGGTGCGTCGCGCCGTGGCTGGAGGAGAAGCCGCCGCCCTCCTCTCCCTGCCACCGGAGGCCCGGTGCCTTGCCGCATTGGTGGTGCTCCCTCCTCGTCTCTGGAGGGGTCGGGGCAAACGGCAAACCGGCTTGCGTAGGGCGGTGTCTGGCACCAGCCAGAAGGGGGTCGGCAGAGGGAGCCGGGCCTCGGCGGCATCCTCTTCGCCTCCTCAGAAGCAGTTTTAAACTTTTTGATTACCTCTGCCATGACCAGGAGTCGAACAGGCAAAAAAATGCTAGCAAAAGCCTGTGGTCATATGACTGCCGTAAAATGATACGTTCTCCAGGCATTCTCCAGGTCACATGACCTGGCCAAAGACAGTCCGTCTCTCCTAACTTACATGGGCGGTATTTCAAGAGGGAAGCACCGCTCAGAGCATTGATACTATCAAGCACTGTATATTGGCCTGAGTTATAATTTAAAATAACTCATATGGGTCAACTCTTTAGGTCACAAAGTCCACGGTGTGGCTTTAAATGTCTGTGCAGCAGACAGAGAAGTCCATCTTCCTCCAGTTTAACTTCCTCAAATGTAATTGTATGTTTCTGTGCACTCACATCTCCACTCCACATTGACCGAACAAAAACGCTCATTTGAATAGGGCGGTCTGCTCCACTTCTGCACGCGCACTAATCATTGCTGCATTCTTCGTGAATCACTCGCAGCAGGTGAGGAAACTGCGTTACTAAAGGATTTAGGGAAGCAACTGGTTTACCACCCTTTATTTCAGATCTTAGTGAATCCGGCATTAAATATATTATTTTATCTCTGGTTCTGGAAAAGCAAGTGAACACAAACTTAAATGATAAAAAAAAAACATCATCTCTGTACCTAAAGTCACTGACACCAAATTTAATTTAATTTTTTTACTTATACGCCTGCAAGCAATAAATGTTTGTTTAAAAAAAAAACAAAAAAAAAAAAACAAGAAATACATTTATATTGTTTTCTTAAAGTTTGTGGCAAAGGTGGCAAACAGCATAAAATTGCTTTCCCCCTGTCTCTGCTAAAGGAAATGCAGAAAATGCAGGCTGTATATCTGCAATCTAATCAACATCTCTCCTTTAGAACTTCAGGAGAATATTTTGTTTTCCAATTTTAGGGGTCAGAGCAAGTGCCAGAAAACTCTCTCTGGCTTTTAAACATAAGAGAACCATATTTGTAGCTACACAATTTGTATGAAGTATAAAGTATGTGGGCTCACATATCTGCAGTGATAGCCATCAGTCAGTGATCTGATGATAACTTTAATAACTGAACCAAGCAATTAAGTAGATCAAAAGTTTCACAAGAACTGAGCAAAGAGTTCAACATGTAGCTCATATCGATGGCACAAACTCACGCTCAATACACATCAAAATTAGAAAACTCTCATTATCAATAATGCCTGGTGAGCTGAAATAATAAGCAATTAACTGTGTACAAGCGTGACAATAAATTTTGTATTGAAAAGTACATTAGCATCTATTGATCTTTGAGTTTTAAAGTTAGAGCTGGATTGACTTTTTCAAAAAGGTTTATTGCTCCTGTAAGAATCTCCCTGAAATCTCCCAAAAAAATACTTATTTGCAAAATAAAATAAAGTAAAATATCTTCACCACTTTACTGACTAATTAGACAAAAAACGTGAATTTAAATTCTAACCTTTGAACCAGATGAATTATCATGATCAAAGGACTTCACTTGTATCTCCTTTGATCACCCCCAAACTATTTTAAACTGCTTGTCCAATTTATGTGTGAACTCTCACTTACACGCCAATGGCATTACAGCTTCCCTTTAAACAGACCAGCACACTGTGGAAAGTGATGGTCCGTGACTCGCTAGTTGGGGCCCATTGGTTTACACTCCATATCCTTTTTTTTTTATTAACCATGAGAGTTATTTATCGTCTGTTTTCAACATGGGGTCAACAGACCAGGAGGCCCAATCATTTAGAACATATTTTTTTCCCTAAAACGTATTGGGTTAAAGGCAGTGGCTGTTTTTCCATTACCCTAGAAAATGTGAAGAATCTAAATAGAATAGCACAATAAAAACTGGTAAAAATTTAGCATTGAAATGTATATTGTAAAAACACTAAAAATATCACTAAAACGTTTTTATGATTTCATGACGAGGTTTTTCAGGTGTTTTGATATTGAAATGTATCGCAAAAACGCAATGGAAACACTTTTTCCGCAATCAAAAACTCTAAAAATATCGCTAAAACGTTTAGTCATATTTAGAAAGAAAAAAAAAATATCGCTAAAACATTTTTACGCTTTCATGAGGAGGGTTTTCAGACTTTTCAATATTGAAATGTATTTTAAAAAAAAACTGAAATAAAAATATCACAAAAATGTTTTTACGCTTTCATGAGGAGGTTTTTCAGATGTTTTGCAAAAACACTATGGACGTAACTTGACATACTTGGTCAGATGACCACTCCTCTCAGAGAAAACATGGCTGTGGAACATTCAGACAGAAGAGGAGACCGAGACATTTCTTAACAATATACTTATTAAATATTACTACAACATGAGACAGCAAACACCAAAGGAATGTGGAGTGTTATTAGGAGCAAGTTGCAGTTTTAGGCGTTCACCTTCACGTCGCAAAGTTTCGCAAGATAAGATTTCACTGAAGTTCCGAAGCTCCTGCTCAAAACAAGCTTAAATGGAAAAACACATTCAAAGCACAATTATACTTTGTCAAAATTTGAGAAACGTCGCTTTTAATTTGCAAAAAAATAATGGAAACACAGCTAGAGACTTGATACAAACTGTGCTGAATGGAAGAATGAAGATGAATCTGAACTCTCACACAGTTGATAGCTACTATCTTCTCATGGACAGGCATTTAATCTGGCTTGAAAATTAGTTTGATAAGGTTACTTAGCATATTCATGGCTCAAATGATCCTCTGCCTGGTAACCTCCCACTGTTAAAGGAAGCATTTCCATTGAATGCTACTCACTGAATATCAGACACACCCTTAATGAGGGAGCTTATACAGTCAGTGACATCTATAAGGGGCTCGAAGAGAAGATTCAATATCCCTGTATACGTTCAGAACAGATCATCTTACTGTAAGATCTCAATTTTACAAGTAATGGAAAGGATCATCATTCACTTTCATTAACATATTCACACTATAAATAAGCCTTAGTTTGAATAGTTTTTTGCACAAAAATTGTGGTGGAAATTGTACTTCTGTGCAGTGATGTCATCTATAAATTCCCAGCTTTCTTTTCTCTTTGCCGTTATATATGCACAATTCCTTAATAAGATCAAACATATACAATTAGTGGGCAAAGAAATACAAAATTTGAAATACAAACTGAAAAAGAGACACAGTTGGAGCAGTCATTCATGCAGTAAATGAGCCACGTCGGTGAAAGTTAAAGTGGGACCCTGCTTAATTGACAAAGTTCTGTAGAGTGTTGAATTTTCTGAAATGATATTCATTTCTTTTTCTTTTTTACACCATGTCTCCACATTACATGTGGTGCAATGTTTTCATGACAGTTATGCGTGTTTTTTTTTTTTTTTTTTATCACAATAAAATTAATACATTTATTTTGTTGCATATTTATGACCATCACCAGCCCTCCCGAAGGAAACGTAAGAACAATGTTATTAAAGGGAGAATATAAAAAAGAGGGCAGTGTTACACCTTGGTGAGGGGGGAAGAAACAGGGAAGAGGGAGTCAGGGTAGGACAATGGAAAGGGGTGAGGAAGAGTGGACTATTTTAAGATGAGAGTATACTCATTTTTGTTTCAGTTTACCATTTCATCAGCTTACCTTGTATCATTACTGGGTGTGGGTAAATTATAATTGTAATTTCATAATTGATCATTAATTAAAATGATGCCATAATTATAACTGTAATTTTAAAAATCTCTTGCTGTTGTAATTGTAATTAAATTGTAATTGAGTTCAGATCATTGACATTGTTATTGTAATTGTAATGCAAATTCTTTAAAAAAAAGTCAATTATAATGTAACGAAAACTGGGGAACCATGCCACAGTTCTATGTACAGTTCTACACTTATGTAATTAATTATTAAAATATGTTTCATATCAAGCTTTCCCATTAAAAATGTTTAATCAAGGAGTATAGAGATACAAAAAAGGCTCAGGCACACACACCAAATATATTAATACCTGCATTTTAATTGATTAGGAAACATAACAAGGGAACAAATAGATGGGAAATAAATTAGATGAAAGATATGTGCTTTTAGGGTATTTTACAGCTGATTTAGCACGCGTTATCATAAGCGATGCTAACAGAAAGCTAACGCAAGAGGATGGTTAACTTTAATTAGATTTTTTACTTCAGGCTCAGTAATTGTGATTAATTGTAATTGAACTTTAGTGATTGAGAACGGAATTGTAATTAAATTGTAATTGGAAAAAAAATGTGTCACTGTAATCGTAATTGAATTGGAATTGAATGTGGATAATTGCAGACACAAATGTAACTGAAAAATGGAATAGACCCCAACCCTGATTACTGGCCATCAAACTTCCCCAAATTGTGCCAAACATGATTAATAAGTTTAAGCGAGTTAACAATTGGAAAATCAATATAGTGACTATTGGTAATGACACTTGAAAAATCATGCAAAATTACGTAGCGCAAATTTTGGACAAGTCCTGTGCCACCTAATATATATATATATATATATATATATATATATATATATATATATAGCCACTACTTTCCTCTGTGTGTGTGTGTGTGTGTGTGTGTGTGTGTGTGTGTGTGTGTGTGTGTGTGTTAAGCAAATCTGAAGATATTATAGTATATAGTGAGTTACATTACGCAGTAACAGTCCTGTGAGTTTCAACCTGTAAGCCAGAAAGAGAAGATAATAAACCAAGAAAGATGTTATCACCTAGAACATCCTCCAGGGGTATCTGTTATTATGTGTTTAAGTACACAATGTTTCTATTATGTAGCAGCAGCAAACCTTCAATATAGTATACAATATGCTTTGTACAGTCCCCATAATAAGCTAAAGTGCTAGCAAATAATATTATAGTAGGATTTAGAACAAAGGATGACCAGCATTTACAGTATGTTTCTGCATGTATCGGTGTGCATTCAAAATGGCTTTCCTCTAAAGTGAAAGTGTGAAATATAGCAATAGTGATAAGGTGCACACTAGTATGTAGAGCTGTCAGGGAACACCATTAAACACGCACACTAACAAGGGCAAATATGGGGTTCCGTGGGGTACAAACAGAAAAAAACACCTCTACGCTACCATAAAAACAAATGCATACTATTAAAGTGCGTCATATGCAGCTGTCCTCTTCGTTTTTACGGTAACTGTTGCATATTTGAACACATAAAGCCCTCTGGAGGGATTATCAGATGAGCCTTTGTGTGCCATTATGTATGTCTGAGACATAAACAGGTGAGTACGCTCGTGTTTGTGTGTGTACAGTATGTGTGTGAGAAAGGATCCGCCCATGCTTTGTGTGAACTACAGAAATAAATTAGCTGTGCTAGCAGGTTGCTCTGACAAGTCCTGTTAATGAGAACATCCTCCAGAGCCTCATGGGCCAGTGAGAGAAACCAGAGGCCAGAATCATCTGTTCAGTTCAGAAAGCATGGAGCAAGGAGGAGGCACAATTAGAACACGCCATCTGCAGGAGACGTGTTCATGCAAACTTTAAACTTTAAATAATAGAATAAAACTAAATGAGGAAAGTACACAGAAAAGCAGGATTATACAAGAAGTGTTTAGGCTTAAAAAAAATATGGAAAGTTAACTAAATGAATTCACGCTTCAGTGTGGACATTTGCACACACTGCACTACGAAGATAAAGGGGGAAATTATACTTAGAAGTCAAAAAGCCTCCAGGCAAACATGCTTTAGTGATGTACCACAATGTAGCAAAGTCAAAACTTGCCAAAGGCGCATAGTCCCCATAGGGTGTGTGACAGTTACGTTTTACTGAGTGAAATTGAGTTAAACATGTTCTGATGAACCTGCACCATTGTGATAAAAGCCTGGAATAAGTATCAGGATTTCCAACAATATTTAGATGCATCAGTATTTGTGTGGGCGAGCACTGGGTGTGTATGTCAGTGAGAGCAATAACTCTGGGATCAAATGTAGGCACACACTTGTGTATCTCTGATAAGGTGCCAGTTTGGCTCCAGTTGACTCATATGGACCTGGCTTGGTGAAGCCGTATCCAACTGGATCGATGCAAGTTTTGGAAAATCACAAAACCAAGTCGAGGAGGGTTTAGAAACATTTTTCTGTGTAGCATTACCACGATTCATCCTCACAAAACTGCAAAAGCTTGTGATAATCGCTTTAGCTAATCCTTGCACGCTTTGGGCAAACAAGAATGGAGAGTGTGGAGGGGTGGCTTTTTGCCCTGAGGGAAGGATGTGGGTGATGGCAACGCTGTGGGTGAAACATAGTCAGGTTAAGGTTATGTGAGGTTTTTTTTCTTCTTCCTCGTAAAAAAGTCTGCTTGTTCTTGAGGTGCAAACATGCCTGATTTTCATTTTAACTCATTCACTGCCAGCCATTTTCCAAACGGCTACCCCCCCTCACTGTCAGCTCTTTTAGAGCATTTTGACTGGTTTTTAAACACTCAAAATATTTTGTGACCATGACAATCTAAAACCAGAAATCTGAAACCAGATTCTGAAACAGTAGACTCTCTAAATTTGTTTCTAGCTTGTTTCGTTCTTCCGTAATCAGCAGTTGAATAGAGGCAGGTTTCACACAAATTGCCAGTTTGTGACAAAAAGCTGAGAAAAAAGCCTTTTTCTGAAAAAACCTGTCAGTGAATTTGAAGCATTTATTTTTTTTTGCTTTAGGGACACCTCAACATTGGTTTCCTTCTATAAAACTACAAAAACAACACTGAGACTGGGCTTTTGATCGCACAATTGTTATTTTGCTATCTGGATCAGAGTTCAATGGTTTGCTTACTGTATTTTGGTCATCCTCCAAGTCTCTCCCCCGTCATTCTCCCCACATGCAACTTCCTCATCCTCACCGCTTGCTTTGTTTTTTTTTTTTTTTTTTTTTTTTTTATCATTTTCTCTCACCATCGCGACACTCTCAATTGTCCACTTAGTTCCACACATGCTCTGGTCGAGTGTGCGCTGCTGTGAGCAGCTGAGAACTTCAGCATCATCTCTCGTAGCACCATTTTCTGTCTCTTTTCCTCTCCCTCTGAGCTCTGCCCATCATGGGTGATCTCTTTATCAAAAGGTGCGCATGCTGCCACCTACATGTCACCAGTTGGTCACTACATCATTGTATAAGCCTAATATTCACGGGAGAGCTTTATCACACTGTCTCTTAGCAACCTCAGCCGAAAAACACAATTGACGTCCTAAGACGTCATTGGCATTCAATGAGTTAATTAAATTAAAATTTGTTTTTACTAATTAAACAAGCAAAAGTGCTCATGGAGAATAGAAAAATCACACTTTGAATCAAATTCCACATTATAGGAGTCACTTTCTGCTTCATAGATTTAACTTTCCTTAAGTACAGCACACAGTGTTTCCAGAACGTGTAAATGGAATTTGAGAGTACACCTTACATCTAGCATTAGTCTAAATAATAATACAATTTATTAAGTGGCACCTTTTAAGGTACAAACTTAAACAATAAAATTATAAATTACAAAAATGGCACACAAGATAAAATATGGTGCAGTTGTTTAGTAGGGTGTATGCAAGTTGAAACAGATTGGTTTTGAGTTTTGATTTAAAAAGTGAAAGTGAAAAAGAAAAGTAAAAATAAAAATAAAAATGAAGAAAAAAGAAAATAAAATGAAAAATAATAAAAGATAAAAAGTGAAAGTGAGTCAGCATTGCAGCGATCAGGAGGGAGTGAATTGCAAAATAATTGTAATTAACGATCCTTACTTTTCTTTCTTTCTTTCTTTTTTCATTTTTAGATAGTTATTTATTTGTTCTTGGCTGTCTTCAAACATATTCAATACAATACATAGATTAAACACTCATTTAAACAACCAAAAATAGAATGGGCTAAAGCAGTAACTGCTTATTGGAGCCCATCCTCAAGCAGCATTATAAAAAACACAATAGAAACAACTCAATAACAGCTACTGTATATTCATCATCTTATCAATTTATGTTTCAATAGAAGTAAAACATTTATTTTTTTCAAGAATATTTGAACATAAATGGTGAACTCATTAACTTAAAGTGATCCTTCCAAACTTTAACACTGTAAACAGAAACACATCTTTTAACATATGTTCTAAATTTACATTGTTCAAAAATATAAACCCCATTTAAATTATATGTTCCTTTTCTTTGTTAAAAAAGTGACATAATATCTAAAGGAAGGCTTATATTTCTTACTCGGAACAAAATCTCTAAGACTTTTAACCTTACTATTTCCAAATGTTTTATTGTTCTAGATTTTTGAAACAGTTTGTTAGTAGGTGCCCGGAATTCTACTGTATGTATTATTCTTAATGCTCCCTTTTGTAATTTATTACAGTAACTGCATTGTTTAACCCACATCACAGCTCTAGCAATTGGACTGAATTAGTTCATGGAGTTGAGGAAGTTTTGCAAATTCTGAGATCTTGAATGTCAATTATATTGAAATAAATTGAAGTTTAGTCAGAAAAACCACTTGTTGCACTTTTCTATCCCTGATTGTTGCAAACCTAAATATATACCCACTGTGTCACTTGCATTGCAGGTAAATTTAATCTGTCAGAAGACATCAATCATTGTTGGTCCTACATTGACAGATTTCTTTCCATTCTTTGTTTTTTGGAGTTATACAGTGCCTCACCTGTGCTGCTGCTATTTCTAGACTTTGGATGATTCCAGTAGAGCAAAAAGCACACATGGCTACACCAGGCATGACACCCTCCTGGGGGTTGGCCTATAGACATGGCCACAGGATCACCTCATTAGCATCAGAAGGTGTTCATCTTCCTGACAACTGAGACTTCATTGCATCGCTCTCACAAAATAATGAGCAAATATCACCTCAAAATGCTAAATATAGAAAATGGTGGTTCAAGTAAGAGTCTTGGTGCAGTAGCCGTCGACTGACAGCAGTGTCTTGGGCCTTTCTGAGTTTCTCGCGATGAGGGTGAAAGGAGGGGATTAGGTAAACAAAAGACTTTAAGAGGAAGGAAATGATGGTTGAACAGTGTTTGATGAGAGCTCGTTGCCTGTAGCTTTAGCGCATTAGGCACAGATGAACCACAGCCAGCTCCCACACTGTTAATGTGGAACGCATTACGATGGCACAAGTGAGTTATGATTGCCATTAAATTCAAATGATTTAGACTTCATAGCTGGATGTAGAGGGCGGACGCCATTGCTCCCTTTCCCACTTGTCGTGCTCATGCTTACATGACTGACACACGCGTGACAATAGCTTAAAATTCTGCTGCTCAACTCACATTTGACCAAATCTTGAACTGTTATGAATCGATTATTATCTGCTTTTGATGATTCATACCATATTCAAATAAGCAGTGAGAAATAACCCTGACTGCCCATGAGATTGCTAGCATAAGATCTAGTAAGTGCTTCATGAATTCCTCTACATTGTGAAGAATCCTGAAATGTCTTCTAGTGGGGAGCAAAAAGGAATGATGAGTGACATATAGATATGCGCAAATAAAGAAACTTCTTCCTTTTACTAACTCTCCCTTTGAGGCAGCTATCCTAGCTGTGAAATGACTGAGAAAAGAGATGGACAATCCTAATACAAAGATAATAAAGTTGTTTTGTTAACTCGGAGCATCAAAAATAAGCAAATAATTTGAATTCAAAGACACATCTGTAATCAGACACCTCTGGATTAAACAATTTAGGTGTTTTCCCACCAGTATAGTTCCAGATTTTGTCCGAAAGGGCAGAGAAAAGTGGGTAATTCAGTCAGGATCACTGAAGTCAAATTGTTTATTAGTATGCAGTTTAGATTTGGTGGTGAGGCTCTCTTCTGGGACCTCTCTGCCTTTCCTTCCAACTGCGTTGGAGGCCCGAAGCGAAGGGAGCTCCCCCTCACTCTTCCATGAGCTACATGGAAAGGCATAAGCAGAGAGAGCGGTCAGCAAAATCCCCTGGAACAGAAGCTCAGACGTTAGATGGCAACAGGAGATATTGTTTTAATTTGACAGAAGAGGAGAAGCTGGGGTAGGAGTGGGTTTGCGAGGCGTTTGCGGACGTAGCCGTGTTTGCAGTGGTTTAAATACAGCGCCGTGACTAACTCTAACCAATGGGAAGCATGGAACATGATCAGCTGGATGATAAACTGAATTAAGGGATGGATGCTGTCAGTTGGTAACAGCTACTGTCAGATGATAGGGCTGGGCCTGTATGAACTAACGCAATGCTCAATTTTATCACCTTGATTGGGCTTGGTTTGTGTTCACAGCGCACATTTTTGATCCGTTCCAAACAGCCTCTGATGCAGTTGCATGAGCTACTCCCTTGGGGGCGATGTTACTAGAGTAGTCTTTTTTCAGCCAACAAAAATAAATAAGAAGAAGACTCTCTCCTTTACTGATCAAAGAGAGCACAAAACAGCAAAATCTGCCTTCTCTGACTAATTTTTGACAACATTCAACAATGTGCCATGCTTTCTTGTCGTAGCTGGTTCTTCTGCCCATCCACAATGCCGTGCGATTTACGTCATCTTCTATACTCCCCGCGTTTGTTCCGAGCTAAGAGCGTTTGTGTTCAAGGCGCACCTGAATCGCCCTAGTCTTTGATTGGAAGTGCTCCAAGTCTGATCCACTCTAGACTTAGTTTCATGTTCACAACCACCCAAACCAGCATTCTTTCTAGGAAAACAAATTCTAGAGTGTTCTAGGATTATTTAGTATAAACCCACACTTAGACTTCTTAAATGACAGTGGCTTTTCGCTCTCAGAGTATGAACGAAGCTGGTTCATTGCCTTTTTTTTGTTAAACCTAGCTTCAAACATAATCTGGCGCAGTTGTTCTACCCGTCCATATTTCCCAGCTTTGAACCAGACAAAATTGTTTACCTGATAGTGTTTAGAAACCTCGGCCACCTCTCAATATAGACAACTTGTTTATGAACATTGGTATGATAATTTAGCTGAATTTAAAAAAGGGCCGTTTTCAGGATAAGAACAATTTTGAAAGGTTTTAATGAGTGGTCCTTTGTGAGCTGGCTGTTATCGCTGTTTTTGTTTTGTTTTTTAAGAAAACTAAGATTTTTGCCATTAAGCCACAATTTCAACTGTAACAACTTAACCAAATGAAACCATCAAAAGAGCTATTGGTGCTAATTATCACTGCTGTTCAAAATGAGTCAAACAAACAAACAAACTGCAAATATTAAATGTCTTCTCCACGGGTTAGATTAAGCCTCATTTATTCCAAATCCTTCTGGAATGTTATTTGTGGCTGCAAACATCCATGCTGTGCATCAGATACCCAGCAGATGCTTGGTTCTGACAAAACTAATAGACCCATTTCAATGTTGACAAAAATGAGACACATGACTGACGTGCACGCGCATACTCGGTGCAGAAACCATGTTGTTTACATATGTGATGCTTGAAAAATTGAAAAATGACATTGAATGAACCGCTGTTAAGGCTCGAAAATGATTTGGAATACGTAGAAAACTTGTCACCTGAGGACTCGGCCGCTTATTTAAAGCTGATATCCGGAGTTTCTGAGAAATCTATGTTTATGTATGATTCTTTTGAAATGCGAAAAAAATACCTAACTAGTCTTTTACTATGGTCTACTGCCGGTGGTCATTCATATACATCAATGTATATAAGTCCTGCTTTCATCTATAAACCCTTAAACAAATGGAAACAATCGGCGACTACAATTGGCAACGGCACCCAGCCAATAGGCTTCGACTTTGTGTTTTTGAGACTGTCAATCAAAGCACACACAGTAGAGGCGTGGCTTCTGGTAGATTGGCAGAGGTAGGGGGAGGAGGTAAAGCTGTTGAGGGCGGGACATCGAGACGTCCTCTCAGAAACTCTGGATATCAGCTTTGAAGACACTCACTTTAAGTACAGATGAAGCATTCTCGGAAATGAGTGGTCATTCAATGTGCGCTCCTGGCCTAATGTTCAATGACCAGAAAATGTCCAGACATTTATACATATCTGATAGAAAAACCCAGTGTATATATGAAAGAAAACCTAAAAGCACACAAGTCTCTAGATGTAACTACTTGTTATGAACGGGCAGGTGGGAGTATGCTGCTGTACTAATGTTACCGAAGGTTTCCGTGTATTTCCGCGTATTCTGATCAGTTTCAACAGATGAGTTTCCATCTCTATGTTAAGTCTTCTCTTCACTGTTCCATGTCTGCATATTAGCCCATTTACAGCTTTTTATGGTCACTTTTTACTGGATCCAGGCTGAGATAGTGCCCCATCCGTTCCCGTGCACCATCGCCTCAGCAGTGATTACGGTGACACGATCGCTTCTTAACAAACGTAACGTGGTTATTTGGAAACTTTATGCTGTTTATTTCTATTATAAATCAGCTGATTTTTACTTAATCCGGAATGTTTCAGCACTCTCTCTCTCTCTCTCTCTCTCTCTCTCTCTCTCTCACCTCTCTCGCTCCTCTCTCTCCACTCTCTCTCTCCTCCTCTCTCCTCTCTCTCTCTCGCCTCTCTCCTCTCCTTCTCTCTCTCTCTCTCTCTCCCTCTCTCTCTCCTCTCCTCTCTCTCTCTCTCTCTCCTCTCTCTCTTCCCTCTCCGCTCTCTCTCTCGTCTCTCTCCCTCACTCTCTCTACTCCATCCGCTCGCTTCTCCTCCTCGCTCTCTCTCTCTCTCTCCTCTCTCACTCTCTCCTCTCGCCCCTCTCTCTCTCCTCGCCCTCTCTATCTCTCTCTCTCTCTCTTCTTGTGTGTGTGTGTTTGTGTTGTGTTGTGTGTGTGTGTGATGTGTGTGTAAGATATGTCTGTTGATAAGCAACGCAACCATAAGTCTGGGTGCCCACCAGCTGGTATGTTGGAAAATTTAAGTCCTGGATTGTTTGTACTCCTATTTGCGCAATCAACAATGCAACACGATGGCACTGTGTTAATTTTATCTAAAAATCGTGTGCCGATGCTAGTACAATGCAGTTCTCTGGTTGTTTTGCACCGAGACTGTGTCCGCATGCACCTAATTTAGTATACTTCACGCGAAACGGGTCTATAAAGACAATACTTCATGATACAGGCATGCAACCAGCAGGAAGGAGGAACTGCCAAAAAAAAACAATGACAAAAAAACAAGTGTGGAATAGAAAAAACCAGAGAGAAAAAAAAAAAAATCCTAAGTGCAAAGTTTTAGAAAACATGGTAATTAGATCTGTGTCAACAAACCTTGTGTCAGCAGGGACAAAAATGAGCGCATAGCATGAAAAATAACACATTGTTTTCTCCTGATCAGCACATGTTATATTTAATGAGTCAACACGCAAGCTGTTATTATGAATGACTTTTGTGATGAAGACAAGAAAAGTTGTTGTAATAATTCACTGAGATCTTAGCTACATTTATCACAGAGTGTCTTTCTCTTTGTCACAACTGCTTAAACAGCAGCAGCAGCAAATATAACACACGTCTGTTGGTGCTTCATTAGGCTGCTCATTAGGAAGCAGACTAGTGTATACGGATAATCTCATTAGGTGACCATCTCCTATTCTGTAGCTGGAAAAGGCTGAGGGTCTGAGGTCACTGTGATGTGTCAATCATTAGTTACATTATTTGACTGTTTTGGTTTTTTGACTTGATCCAATGGTCAGATATGCTGCAGGTCCTGTCTGCACATTTTAAATCTATTCTCCTGGATCCAACTTTGTAATGTCTTAACCAGAGGTGTAAAGAGTACTGCTATATCCTACTCAAGTAGAAGTACTGTTACTTGATTAAAATTGTACTCAAGTACAAGTAAGTTTTGCATAAAATACTCAAGTACAAGGATCAATCAAATAATATCACTGTAAACCCGAACATTCAAAGTAATTAAATAGATTAAGTAGTTTATACTCAAAGTTGTAGAAAAAACGTTGTACTAAATTAATTACGTCAAGTTTGGTGTAACATGTTCTTCCTTTTTGAGGAACTTGAACTAATTATTTTTGAGTACATGGAAATACATTTGTTTATTTGTAAGCATAACTTAAAAGCTACTTAAGTAAAGCTTAATAGAATTAAGTAAATACATGCTAAGAATGATAAAGTGTTGTTATTTCTGTAGTTTCAAACACGGATTATTCAAAAATGAACTTAATTCATATAGCACTTTAATTCAACTGTTATCACAAGTAGCCAACCAACTCCCGACCCCAAAGTTGAAAAACTGTGATTTAGTGGTTCTTGAATAAAATTATTTCCATAGATTTAATTACTTCCAGTCATCTCACACGTGGTATGGGACCAAGACTGGCAGTTTATTTGTACATTCTCCCCCCTCCTCCCTCTCTCTCTCTGTCCTTCTCTCTCTCTCTCTCTCTCTCAAGTACCCCCTGTAGTGCCATTGTGTACCCCTAGGGGTACATGTACCCCCATTTGAGAAACAGTGGTTTAGAGCAGTAAGATGCATTTAAAGACACAATTGTTTCCTTGTGATATGATGACATGTTACAACACAAGTGTCCATGTACGTTACACTTTTAAATACACTATCAAAACCCATATATTCATGCACTAAAGCCCTGAAAAACACACTGTGACGCTAGAGAGCACTTAATGTGTCCAATCAGGTTCCTCGCGGATGAAAAAAGGATAGCAACAGCCTTTATTTTAGCCATAAATGGTAAGCGAGAGAGAAAAAAAAAAGAGTTCTTTCAAGTTGATAATAAAAAATGACTTTAATGCTACTTGCAAGCACACAATGCAGAAGGCAAATAAAGAAAAAAAATCTCAGTGATGCTTATTTTAAACTCAATTAGAAATTATTAACTTGAATATTTGAATGAATTCAGCTAAAATGTGTCCCCATTCAATACATTTTGCTTTTTGGAGAGCACCACTTAATCGTTGCTGGTACTAAAAAGTGCTGTAATTTTTATTTATGTATTTATTTGCTTACATTAACACACTGAATAGTATTAATTTAGAAAATTGGGTTTTTTTGGCACAGCGAGGTAGAAGAGAGCCACGCTGGTTTAAAGAGAAACGTAGTCAGACCTTCATGCTGTATGTTTTTAAATACTGAGCAGAAGGCAGGAGACTGAACTGAAGGTGGCAGAGATGAGGATGATGATGTTTAAACTGGGAGTAGAGAGAACAGACAGCACAAAGAAAGCCTTCATCAGAAGAAAGAGAAAAAAAAAAATGTTTGACAATCTCAGTGTGAAAGTGAGGGATAAGGCGAGTTGTGTATGAAGGGGGGATGATAACTGTGTAGATAAAGCGTGGAGGGTTATTAAGGAGGCCTTTTGTGTGAGGAAGACACAGGCCAAGAGGACAACAAAGGGGGTCAGGGAAAGATGAACAGCTTACGCAACCCCAACATAAAAAAAAGGCAAATGTACCTGTACTCTATCCGTAATATGAAATATTGCATAATATCTATCCTTCATTTTGGATATTCCGAATGAAATATTATCAAGATTACAACTAACAAAAAGCTTAAAGAGGTCAGAACACATTAGTCCAATTTTACAGTCTTTACTCTGGCTCCCAGTCAGCCTCAGAATAGACTTTAAAGTTCTGCTGCTGGTGTATAAATCTGTGAATGGGTTTGGTCCAGAATACATCAATGAGATGTTAGTCAGGTATGAACCCAGCAGGTCTCTCAGATCTATGGACACAGGTCAGGAGCACAGAGTCCACAGCAAACATGGTGATGCTGCTTTTAGTTGTTATGCTGCAAATAAGTGGAACAAACTGCCACCAGAGCTGAAGTCAGCATCACATGTGAACATTTTTAAATCCAAGTTAAAGGTTCTTTTTCTCTACTGCGTATGACTGAGAGGGAGATTTTTTTTAATCATATTTTTGTTGATTTAACATTTTTGCTGCTGGTTTTTAAACTGTTAAATGTTTTTTGTTGCACTTTTTAATCATGTAAAGCACATTGAGTTGCCTTGTGTATGAAATGCATTATACAAATAAATTAGCCTTGCCTTGCTTGAAAATATGAAAGCAATAAAATGTGGAAAAAAACTATTGATAGACTCTTGATGTATGAGGAAATGTTGAAAGGCGTTCTGTCTGTCAGTGGCGTACTGTGTGTGGAGTGTAATCAGAGGGCGGAGACATGCGTCATTACAGAGTAATAATTTGGCAGATAGATGTCGAGACGTAAAGCATATGGATAATGGAGGGGCAGATGATTCCACCGCCGGCCTGGATCACTGGCCCTGAGTCTATGTTTAAACCCTAGCAGCAGGAACACCACTACCCATCACTATCGCTATGGGGAACACAAAGCTCCATTTACCATTAAATCAGAACATGGCATGGGGGAGTGTGCTGTCAGGCTTGTGTGTGTGTGGTCTGTGTGCGTGCGTGCGTGGTGTTGTGTGTACGACAATAACATGTTCATATGATAGAAGCAACCAAGAGACTTTTGTGCATCCCAATGAATTGGAATATTGTTGTTAAGTTTAACTTTAAAGCTGTTAGACACAAACAATTTTTTTTATCTTAGTGGTTCTCAACCTTTTTTCAGCCCCTAACCCCAAAAATAAGTGCCAGGGAGCGGGGACCCCCACTGTACCTGAAGGTGGTTGAACACAGACATGAACATAGAAGAACAGTCATGTGGAGACAGGGCCATCTATAAGGGGGAATAAGGGGAAGAGATTTTTGGGGCCCATCCATAAAGTCAGCAAAATGATGGTCCATTGCTCTATGAATCTGTGATAACCACATTTATTTATTTATTTATCTGAATAAAATCCACCTTTATCTAGGAAGTTTGTTAATATGTTTGACATAGCATATACTGGTAGTCATTTTAAAGATGTAAATCATTGTTTTAATGAGAAATAAAATGAATTAAGTAGTCAAAAACGAACAGAAAAAGTGGTACAAACGGGTTCAAAGGGTCAGCATTGGCTTAAAAGTGGCAGAAAAAAGGTAAACAATGGTCATGACAAATCCTAACTGTGGTTAAATTGGCAAAAAATAAGCATGAATATGGTACAAAGAGGTTAAAAGTGACAATAATGGGTCAAGATATGTGACATTAGGTGGGAAAAGTGGCGGAAAGGGTTCATAAGTGCCGGAAAAGTATTGAAAGAAAGAAAAACTGCAGAAAAGGCATTAGAATTTGAGGTAGAAGTGGTAGAAATGGGAGTATTGTTGAAAAAATGCATTAAAATAAGCCAAAATATGGTAACAAAATGGGCTAAAATTGTTCATAAAATATTCTTAGTGGTGACCCCACTCCCAAGGTTGAGAACCCCTGCTTTATCTGATAAACCCATACTATAGACCAGTGGTTCCCAAAGTCTTTCTGTTGCACACATTTCAAAGAATGAACTATTTTCAGATTCATTTAATAATAATTTCATATTTTAAGATCTATAAGATTTTTATTTATTTATTTATGTATTCATTATTCACAGATGAGAGCCCACTGTTAATAAAGGAGATACATATTTCAGAGGAGATAAAGGAACTACACTCACCCATCTTTAAAGATAAGACGGCCTTCACTAGAAGGACAAAAAATAAAAAGGGAATTGAATCAGCTCGATATCTTTTATCAGTATGGTGAGGATACTAATTATAGGGATCCACTCTCATTCATTCTTGAATTGTCCTTGTACTGAAAATCAGGAAGAAGAAGAATTGCAGGATACACTTGAACAATTAAATGTGCCTCCTTTACAGATACTGTCACAGTAAACAAGAGCAGATAATACCAGGCCTCAGGAAGTGAAATGAACAACACTTGTAATCGAATAATAATAATAATGCTCTGTGCTAGACTCTCGCTCACTTTCTTTGCACTGATACAAACATCACGACTCCAGCTTTATGAAAGTATTTTCAAAAAAATATCACTTGGTTTGTTTTTAATCACAATCACATTTCAAACGAGAAGACAGTCATCAACATCCCCCGCCAGATTGGTTGTCATTATAACTCACAACCTTTTCCTAAATGTCCTAAAGATACTTAGATGTATACATAGGAACGGTTCTAAAAAGCTGTCCCCTTTGAAGATACCTTGAATAGAGTAAAAACAAGTTCTGATGAACTACGGCCGTGCCCGTGGCCCATGCCGAATAGCACGTAGCACTTTCCCGAGAATTTAGTGAAATGAATAAGGGCAACAACTCCAGAAAAAAATAATTGCGTGCTTCTCATTTTCGAACTCCATCAATGTATTGATACCCTGAAGCCACATACCGAATTTGGTTATTGCATCTTAAACGGTTTCTTAGAAAAGCTGTCCCCTGTTCTGGTTGTTTTTTCAACATAAAAATAATACAATATTACCAGCAAAAATGAAGTGCAACCAATATCTGTTCAGGTTAAATGAGCAGTACTTGAACCATAACCTGCTACTTGTCATTTTAACATGATGGTTATCCTGAGGCTTCTGCAGAGTTAATGCTAATGTTTTGGACTCAGCATTTTGTTACATTTTTGACCAGTTATTACATTTTAGGTTTTATAAATGTTTTTCATTCACAATTCTGGTTACATTTTGTGTCGTTGTTACATAGGGTTAGGACTCTAACAAGGCATAACTAGAATATTTGCATTTCCTGAAGAAAATGCAAGTGAGGATGCAGGTGCTGGACCACTCTATCATTAGCATACGTTATCATTAGCATAAGTTGGCATTAGCATTAGTATCAACATTAGCATTAGTATCAACATTAGCATTAAATAGCATTAGCTGGCAATTAGCATTAACTAACATTAGCATTTGTCTCGCATTAGCACCAACAAAGCATTAGCATTAATCTAACAATAGCATTAACCTAGCATTAGCATTCACCTAACAATAGCCTTAACATTCACCAAGCATTGGCATTCACCTATCAATAGCATTACCGAGCATTAGTATTCACCTAACAATGGCATTAGCCTAGCATTAGCATTCACCTATCAATAGCATTAGCCTAGCATTAATCTAGCAATAGCTGAATAGCAGCAATAAGGTTGGTGGGTTGAAAAGGTTGAAATCGTTGAAAAAGGTTGAAATGCGTTGAAAGTAGCAGCTGAACATGATAAAAGTTGAAAGGTCAAAATCGGTTGAAGAATAGCTGGTGATGAAGGGGTTAACAGTTGAAAAAGCACATAATTTCCAATAGAATTAATGGGAAATAAAAATAAAAAAAAGTCAAAAAGTTTAAAAGTTACAAATGATTAAAGTAGAAGCATAAATCTAGAGAACGTTCTGAATTTTTCCATAGCTTATTTGTCTAAATCAGACAAACGGTGTAGGTGGAGTTAGCGACGATGGAAGAAAAAACGGATAACAATAGTGAGGATGCATCCTGCATCCTTACTAATGTGCTGTCCTTAACCGTATATCCTTTAAAAAGACATTTCAAACTATAAACTCTCATCACTGCATTTGCTTCTGAATTGCTTGATTACATATATTGTACTCAACTTGTAAACGCTGTTTTTGCAATCTACAAAACTATCTATATATCGACGTTTGTGAACAATGATGTGTATTTTATGCCTCTCACTGCAATGAAAGACGGAGATTTACGTCTCAGTGGTGACAATTTAAACATTTATTTCTTGGAATATAATCCTCAACAACAAATCCTCTCGTTATGATGCGAAAAATGAGTTTGAACTACATTCTTCAATTCTATGAAACTGGATTTTTAACAGGCAATATTGAGGTTATGACGCAATTGTTTATTAAGTTGAGGTTTGGTTTATTCAGAGAAGTTTTTCTGCACATTTTTATCTCCTGACATGTTCCGACTGTCAACTACCAGTCTTAGTCAGGGGAATTCTGCTAATCGCCTTTGATAGTCCCATAACTCATTGGCTGCCAGCCATTTTCAGAACAGAAACCCCCCTCACTGCCAACCATTTTAGAGCATTTTGACTAATTTTTAAAGACCCACAGAATATTTTGTACTATAACAATCTAAAATCTGAAAGCAGATTCTGAAAGATTAGACTGTCTACATTCATCAGAAAAAGAAATGTTTCTTCCTTAACCAGCAGTGGAATAAAGCCAAGTTTCACACAAATCACCAGTTTGTGACAAAAAGCTGAGAAAAACGGCTTTTTCTGAAAAAACCTGTCAGTGACTTTGAAACTATTTTTTTTTTGCCTCAACATTGGTTTCTTTCTATAAAACTACAAATACAACACTGATACTGGGGTTTTGACGGCAAAATTATTATTATTTTGGTATCTAGGTCAAAGTTGAATGGTTTGCTTACTGTATTTTGGCCATCCTCCAATTCCCTCCACCCGTTATTCTCCCCACACGCAATTCCTCCTCATCTCGGACATGCCAAGTGTCACTGCTTACCCCGTTTTTTTTTTTACTGTTTTCTCTCACCATCGCGACACTCTCAATAGTCCACTTAGTTCTACACATGCTCTGGTCGAGTATGCTTTAGAGCAGAGTTGGGCAACTGTTTTCACAGTGTTATATGTGTTTTTTGTTCGTGGTGCCGTGTGTTTTTGGAGTAATTTTGTGTATTTATGTTGTAACTCTGTATGTATTTAACTCATTTTGTGTATTTAATTCATAGGACGCTCAAATTAAGCTAGGGCCGCCATGTGAACCCCGGGCCGCCAGTGGCCCATGTCTGCTTTAGGACACCTCAACATTGATTTCCCTTCTATAAAACTACAAAAACTGACTAATCTCTCATCCAAAGTGCGCTGCTGCCACCTGCATGGCACCAGTTGCTCACTAATCATAGTACAAGCCTGATAATCATGAGAGAACTCCGTCACACTGTCTCCTAGCAACCTCGTTGAAAAACACAATTGACGTGCATACCGTCAATGGCGGTGAACATTTGGATTTGAAATGACGTATAAGTACGTCAATGCAGTGAGTGAGTTAACATTTAATATTCAAAAAGAAAACACAATGAATTTCGCTGGAACTATTACATGTAAGTCAAGTGAATAACTTCAAGGAACCATCAAAGGTGATCAGCAGAACTCCTCTGACAAAGACTGGCAGTTGACAGTCAAACATGTCAGGAGGTAAACATTTCCTGAAAAACCTTGCCTGAATAAACAAAACCTCAACTTAACATACTATTAAAAAAGAAGACAAAATGAATCTTGCAGGAACTATTACATGGAAGTCAAGTGAAACTTCAAAGGAATCATCAAAGGCGATCAGCAGAACTCCTCTGATAAAGACTGTCAGTTGACAGTCGAAACATGTCAGGAGTTAAAACATTTCTGAAAAACCTTGTCTGAGTAAACATAACCTCACCTTAACATACTATTCAAAAAGAAGACAAACTGAATCTCGCTGGAACTAGAACTGATGCAATTGTTTACTTGTAATGTTCACCTACACCCATTGAAGCTGTTGTGGTCTTTTTGACAGACTTTGAGGAAGGTTGAACTGTTTGTACCTGGGATTTGCAGCCCTGAAATGTCCTCTTTATAAATAAGCACAGTTAATGATTCCGAGCTGCTTTAATTAGGCACATTGTGTGCCACATAATGCTGCTGCTGTCTGGGAGAGTGTGGGGAACATAGGAAACCTGTGAACTCTGTCATCCTTTATTGAAGATGATGTGTACTTTTAGCACACACACACAGCTCCCAGGCTCTCTTCCTCCTGCACTGTTGGTTTTAAAGACACAACTGGGAGCACTCAGTGAAAAACAGGTAGCACTTCAGACCCACATAAAACACACTACAGCTCATAGTTTTTGATTGGGGAACATAAAACACACTTGGACTGAGATTACTATATAGACACATGCACACAGTGAGTTAAGCGTCTCCTGAGTCATGCTTTTCTCTACAATAATCCTTGTTAGAGATTCAGGGACGCTGTAATGACACTCATAACCATTCTGAAGCAGTTAGGCTTAGTACCCCCTCAAACCCCCCCCCAACCCCCTGGTCTTCTGGGAAGGCTACGCCACACACTTATTACCATCATGACCATTAGTATGTTCATTTTATTGCTGTCATGGTCACAGTTTACCTGACAAAGGCAACCTTGGCTCGACTTTTTTTCTTCTATCTCATATGCATGATGATATTTTGTATTCAAATAAAAGGACAGGTATACAATACACCTCTTCAAAGAAATATAATGCACAGGGTTATCTTTAAGGTGTAAGGACAATTTTATTGATCCTTTTTTGTAAAAGGAGCTTTTGTATGACATTTTTGGTGTTTAGTTAAGTAAATTTTGTTAACAAAATTGAACAACAATTAGTAGGAGTGGGACGATACACTGACTTGACAATACGATACCATAGCCGATAAAGGGCTCATGATAAAGATACAAATATCATATTTTTTAGGAAAAAATTAGATTAAAAAAATGGTACAAAAAATATGCTTTAAGTCTAGATTTTCCATACATATTTATTCTAGGTATGACCTTTGTAACTCAATGGGAATATAAAAATAAAAAACAAAACCATAACAATTGGTGTGTAGGAAAACATTTAGATTAATAAAAAAAATAAAAAAATAAAAATAAATAAATAAATAAATAAATAAATAAATAAATAAATAAATAAATAAATAAATAAATAAATAAATAAATAAACAAGACACTAAATGTTAAACCTATAATTGTAATGAAGTGGGGTTTTCCCAGTTTTTTTTTTTTTTTTAAATCATTATTTATTAAATAATAATCAAACATATAAATTCAGGACATCAAAATGTATGCTCTACATTGCTTGATTTGGTAAAAGTAATTTGATCAACCTTTTTTATATAGATATTTCTTTCAACTATTATTATTATTATTATTATTATTGCATTTTATTAATTTCTAAATTGATTTTAATAAAGTGTGGTTTTTCCCCCCAGTATTTTATGTATTATAATTAATGAAATAATAACCAAACATTTACATTCAGGATATCAACATGTATGCTGTACATTGCTTTCTTGGGTAAAGGTAATTTTATCATATTTCTTTCAATTATTATTATTATTCCATTTTATTCATTTGTTAAATACATTTTTATTTCGACCACATTTTGTTTTTTAAAGTTTAACAAATTAAGGCCCTTAATTCTATCCATATTTCTTGTAACAAACAGCATTTCTCTGCTCAGGTGTGTTTTCCCAGCGTATCGTCCTATAGTGCTGAGATCAATACACAATGATCCGTCTGTGCTGACAGGCAGAAACACATTTCACTAGCCTGAGCTTCTGGCCACTGGTTTGATAAACACCCACTTCTAGGAACTTTAAACTACTGTGATTGACAAGCATTTGTGCGTGTGTGTCTGTGTGCACGTGTATCCAGCAAAAGAAGATGGATCTGAACAAAGGAATCTCCAGGGCTCCTCTGATATATTGGGGGGATTGTAGCGCTGCTGTGTAGTATATTGGTATCGCTGCTTTAGTCCTGTCTGGCTGTACGTCTCAGATATCAGGGATGAATTTTTCCCTCGTCTGCAGCAGGCGGGCGTCGGTTTGAGCTGAGATTACTAGAGACAGCACACACACACGCACACACACACCATAATCCACAAGACACCTCTGTTCTGTTCCCTGTGGCTCTGTGGGCAGTGGGATTTAGTGTGATACAGGTGCAGACTGCTGTTTTTATGTGATAGTATGGGTGTGTGTGTGTGTGTGGCAGCAAAATGCAATTAAATCGAGATTAGAGTCAATAATGAAGAAAAGAGGGTTAACATATCTGTTTATGTGTATGGTGTGTTTGTTTTCACTATATCATATCAATGTTTACTCGTGTTTTTCTTCCCACTTGTTTTTTTTTTTTTTTTTATACTTTATCTCCAGTTGTTTGTGTGTTTTCGAGACTAACTTTGTTATCTAAAGCAGAAACAACAAAATATAACACAGGTTTCCTGATGGTAGAACTAAAGCTTTTGAGTTTTCTGTTCCTGACCAGACTTGCATTTTCAAAAGAACAAATTAATTCATATATATGCACTGAAAACAATTGTATATTATGGGCATTATATGAGGAATTGTATTTTTTCTAAGGAATTTGGGGGGGGCGGAGGGGGCAATGCTCCCCCTGCCCTCCTGCAAACTCAGCATATGGATATTATCTTAGAAAAAAAAAGAGAACACTTGGGCCGACCTTGGCATACTCAAAGTACCTTGTAACAGCAAAATACAATATAACAAATAAATAAGTTGTTATTGTCCATAAGGTTTTAAAACATAATTTATCTCTTTATAACAAAGAATCATTTTTAAATCCAAGTTAAAGCCACTATTTTTCTCTATTGCGTATGACTGAGGGAGATTTTGAATCTTACTATTGTTGATTTAATGTTTTTACTGCTGATTCTAATGTTTTTACAGCTGATTTTAATGTTTTTACTGCTGATTCTAATGTTTTTACTGCTGATTCTAATGTTTTTACTGCTGATTCTAATGTTTTTACAGCTGATTTTAATGTTTTTACTGCTGATTCTAATGTTTTTACAGCTGATTTTAATGTTTTTACTGCTGATTCTAATGTTTTTACAGCTGATTTTAATGTTTTTACTGCTGATTCTAATGTTTTTACTGCTGATTTTAATGTTTTTACTGCTGATTCTAATGTTTTTACTGCTGATTCTAATGTTTTTACAGCTGATTTAAATGTTTTTACAGCTGATTTTAATGTTTTTACAGCTGATTTTAATGTTTTTACTGCTGATTCTAATGTTTTTACTGCTGATTCTAATGTTTTTACAGCTGATTTTAATGTTTTTACAGCTGATTCTAATGTATTTACAGCTGATTTTAATGTTTTTACTGCTGATTCTAATGTTTTTACAGCTGATTTTAATGTTTTTGCTGCTGATTTTAATGTTCTTATTGATTTTTAAGTTGTTGAATGTTTTCTGTTGCACTTTTTGATCATGTAAAGCACATTGAGTAGCCTTGTGTATGAAATGCACTTCACAAATACATTTGCCTTGCCTTACATTGCCTTTAACAATCTGTCCTTAAAAAATTACATATAAACCCTAAAATCTCTCAATCACTAAAACAATGAGAAACATTGCCTCCTAGAAATTACAACTATACCTCAAAAACTTACAGAACAGTAAATAATTAATAAATATACACTTCAATAAATAACCGTTTCAATTAAATCCACCTCTTTTAATGACTTTCTCTATTTCTCTTGGACTTTGGTCCGCTTTCTCTTTTCCTAGTTTATGACAATTTTGTTAAAACAAAGCGGCATCTTCAATGATTCTGTCACGTTTAAAATAATGAAGAGGAACTCCTTAGAATTCAGAAACTGGTGTGATTTCTCCGATTGAGCAAATATTAGCGGCGTTACGGTCTTTTAAATTAAAGTGTTCCCCGATATGCGTTCAAGGTCCCTGGGAAACCTGGAAGATGTCATTCATTATTAAAATATCCCAGAAAAAGATGTGAAAAGAGGACATGTCTGGATAAAACTGGACATATGGTCATCCTAATCGCTCTGTCGTCTCCTTAGTATAAACATACTAAAGTGAAATATGAACAATGAACACTGAAATGTATTCATAGTAATGAGTGCTAAACCATGTCAAAATAAAATACTAAGCCTTTAAATGTCATCTTTTTACATTTAGTTCAACATTCACAATCTCAATGAAAGCAAAGATGGCTTTAGCTTAGCCACTGTTCAGTAGTGGCTACCATGGAAAATGAATGTCTAAAATGATCCAAGGAAGATATGCAATATGTCATCCTGACCTGACCTGCATATCTGCTGACAGCATGACGTTGTTTAGAACAACATCCATTTAAATACACTTACACAAAGAAGAGCTTAGTAGTTGACAGCAAGCTGTACAGTCCAGATGAAGAGCTTCATATTGTATGCTACTGTTGTTGCATTGAAATTGTTGTTTTTAGTGTCAATGCCTGAAAAAAATCAGACATAAAGACCTAAAAGATAAACCAGAGCAAACCAACAGACTATAACATGTAAGAGTGCTTTAAATATTATTGTATGATGTCCAATAAGAAATCTGAGATGTATTCAGAAGCATAAACAATCCACAGCTATCACTAAAACTTAAAAAAGTTGTAGAAACTGAATTGTTAAAGGTGTGTCCAAATCATGTCATGCTTATTGGTTGTGATCAGGATTATCTAATCAATGGGTGGGTTTTGGGTGGAACAGAAAATCTTCAAACAGCTGCAGATTGCAGAAAGCAAAGATGACAGGAAACACCTGTCATATAAAAGGTGTAGACCAGATACTGTATGTCAAACTCAAGTTCCGCCCACCAGAGCATCTAATCTGGCCCGCAGGAATACAAGTTGTAGATAAAATACGTTTGGGGTTGCAGTACCACATTATTTACAGTACTATTAAATCGCAATTATTTTAAAAACCTGGAAACTTCTCGCTAATTGTCCGACAGAATTCTGGCAAATTACATTGCAAATTTTTTAAAAATGTGTTGCAAAGTCAAGGAATTTTCATCCATTGCTTAACATTCTGGATTTTGTTTGAATTTGTGGCTTTCCCTTCAAAAAAACATGAATTTTTCTCCTGTCAAACTGGGTCACATGTGGCTCTTGAACTAAAATGAGTTTGACACCCCTGGTGGAGATGCTAATGTGATTGCAATAACGACAATATTTTTGGAAAGGAGAAAAAGAAAAGAAAAACAATCAAAACGGAGACAATGAGATACATCCAACACATTACGCTGATGATACCGCAACATTTGTAAGATCCACAAAGAGATACATGTGTTTGGGAAGGTCCCAGATTACTTAATAAAGAAACTGTCCCCAGAAGATTTAAACAACTAAAAGTACTGAAGTATCACCCCCGTGTCTGGACTGCCCTTCCAAAGTTGTTATAAACTGTCCTTTAACTTGTGAGTGTGAGTCTTAATTGAATTTCTCCTCCTTTGTGACATCTGAACAAACCAAAAACTGCTGTGAAAATCAGCTCTGAAGTCAACGGCTTTGGTCAGACTTGTCGATTGTACCCATTACATTTTAATTTTAAGACACCTGTGTGGTGGTGGTGCCATGGTTCATTATATTAGATCAATTCAAATATTAAGTTAAACTAAGTAACTTACTCTTAGCGCTACCCCTAAAGGTCCCTTTTGGTTATGTCACTGTCGGTAGCAACCGAATGCTGAAAAACCCTAATAAAACAGTGGATGTGATGTGTTTGTTTCTGTGCAGACAAATGTGCTGAAAATGGATGGATGGACAGATAGATGGATGGATGAATATTTGTGCGTGTGCTGCCTGACGGAGCGCTGGGTTGCGAGTGTGTGTGTTCCTGTTGCTGCGTCGACAGGATTGTGTTTGCATTGGGCTGACGTAAAGCAGTACGTTTTGCCACCGGGTCGGAGGCAAGAAAGTTGCAAGTGCTGTTTTCTGGCCAGAGATAGCAGGGGGAGATGAAAGACCCCCCGATCACACCATAAACACTTTTTATTACCCTCACAGGGACTATGAGATGTATTTAGTAAGGTGAAAAAGTTACTTAGTTCTGCTTTAATTTACTATAGAAGGACTTACCTGGAGCTAATATAAAATATTTGGCTTGCTTTCAATTGCATATGCTGACACCTAGAGCAACAAATTATATTCATAATATAATAAGTATAAAAGTATGAAACAGAGCATAGACTTCATGTTGTATCATAGATCAGGACAGAGGGAGACTTTGTGGTCGAAGAACACAAATCAAAACATGCACAAACGTTTAGGTTAGCATTAAACTAAAGCATTAAGCATGGCTTTGAAGAGAATTCTTGGTTCAACTGAGATCTTATTATCAGCTGGAAGACAATTTGTCTGAAATTGTCTGTAGAAGAACCAGTGTGCATTTTTTACATCGTCACATCCACCCTTTTCTGTGGTTTCAATCAACAGTTTTCTGCTCCTCAACACACTTTTCCTTTTTTTCTAAACTATCTTTGCAGTTATTCAAGGACAGGCTATTTGGAATTTTGCATACTTAACAAGTATGTAGCTGTTAATTTTTGGAGCGAGAAGTAAAATATTTTCTTATAACACTTTATTTGAAGTTTTATATGTAAGGCGGACATTACGCTGTCATTATTATGACATAACACCTGTCATTAGCATGAATAAGGTGTCATGAAGGCAATCATTAATTTCACTAAATTATGACACCTTTGGAGCTATGTTGGCATTTTTTTTGGATAGGTAAGGAACTATATATATTTTTTAAAGGCACTTGCAACTGGATCCCCCTGCCTCCTCCCATTTAAAAAGAAAATAAATGTGCTGGTGTGTTTCTGTACATCATAAAAGCACAGTTCCAGGACTTGTGGAATAAAAAAAAAAAAAAAGCGATTAAAAGGGGTCCAATATATTTACGGTATACTTCCCACCAATTTGAAATAAAAAAAGGCAAAAGAGATAAGAGGAAATAAATAGTGAAAATAGGGCAAACATAGGCAACTTGTCTGGCGCCCTGTCCAGGGTGTACCCCCGCCCAGCGCCCTATGAGAGCCGGAGATTGGCACCGGCAGACCCCCGCGACCCTGTTAAATGGGAATAAGCGGGTATGAAGATGGATGGATGGATAGGCTACTTGCACATGCGCCCCTTGGTCTAATTTTGTGCAGCCCCCCAAAACAAAATTGCATTTCATGAAGTTGGAAGTTAAATGAAGGCCACTATATTAAACAAAATTATAACAAAATGCACAAAATGTCAACAAAAGTACACAAAAACGTAAAAATATTTTTTTTAAATTACATATATGAATAAAACACATAAAATTACAACAAACAACAACTTTAAACACACAAAATGACTAGAAAAACAACGTCATATACAAAAGGACTTCCAAGACACATAAAATGCCAACATAATTACACAAAGTGGTGACAGAAAAATACACAAAATATGACAAATAAAAATGAACAAAAACACACCAATTGACTCAAGAAACACACACATAAGCCACAGAAATGTGCTGTATTGACAAGAAAACACAAAATGTCTAAAAACTAAAAAAAAAAAAAAAAAACACCAAGGAAACCACACAAAAGGACTACAAACGCAAAATGCTTTGTTCTTTCTTATATTAATGCTCTGCTTGGTCATTATTCTAAATGCTGCCTTTGATGTTGATAATGTGGTACTTGAATCAGATCATCACATTTTTGTGGCCCCTCACTGTGATAGAAGTTGCCCATCTCTGGGTGAGAGTAACGAACAACACTTAATGACAGCCTTCATGACACCTTATTCATGCTAATGACAGGTGTCATGTCATAATAATGACAGTGTAATGTTAGCCTTTATGTATAAAACTTCAAATTAAGTGTTACCTTGTTTTCCATAATATTAAAAAACTGAACCAAGGTATAATTAATTATTCCACTTTGGATGTGTTTCAAAGTAAATGGGTCAGTTAGTATCGTAACACATATTTAAACTAGAATATTTGCATTTCCTGAAGAAAATGCAAGTGAGAATACAGGTGCTGTCCTGTGTAGCACTGCATTAGCTTAGCATTAGCATTAGCACAGCATTCACATTAACCTAGCATTAGCATTAGCTCAGCATTCACATTAACCTAGCATTAGCATTAGCTCAGCATTCACATTAACCTAGCATTAGCATTAGCCAGGTGTTAACATTAGCCTAGAATTAGCATAGCCTAGCGTTAGCACTAACCTAGCATTAGCTGCACATTAGCAATAAGGTTGAAAAAGACTGAAATGGGTTGAACATTTTTTAAAAAGTTGAAAATAGTGGAAATTGGTTGAAAAAGTTGAATAAAGTTTAAATGAGTTGAAAAGGTTGAAAAAAGTTGATAAGTTGAAAAAAGTTGAAATGGGTTGAAGGTAGTTGCTGAACATGTTTAAGGTTGAATGGTTTAAATTGGTTGAAGAATGGCTGGGGATGAAGGGGTTAAAAGTTGAAAAAAGTTAAATTTCCAATAGAAATTAATGGGAAAGAAAAATGTAATGAGTCAAAAAGTTTAAAAGTTACAAATCACAAAATCGACATCATAAATCTCGGGAACTTTCTAATTTTTTTGATAGGTTATTTTTCAAAATCAGACTCTCCTGCATCCTCTCTAATGTAAACAGTAAGGTTAAAATGTGTCAAACATTCTAGCTGATCTCTAAGAAACACAATGGCAAGACAACATCCATTACGTTTTTAAATGAGAAGTAAGCTACAAAAAGTATTGTAGAAATAGACTTCCTGCATTTTCTCCACCATTTCACTTTCCAGCTTTTCTTTGTCAGCTGAGAAATCCTGCTGAGGTGATGAAAGGACGTGCACTGATACTTCATTATAATCCCTCACTGAATGAAACCACAGCATGAACACTTCATAGGTCTCACCAATGCTTTCAGTGCACACGCACGCGCACACACACACAGAGGAAAGTAGTGGCTGCTTGCTCTGAATGACAGTGTTGTACAGGCTTTGCATGAGAATACAGATAATGCAGTGGGACGGTGAGGGAAAGTTGATGTCAAACAGACAAGCCTTCAAACGAGGCTCTGAGCCTCCGTCTCTTTCTTTGTGAATTGACGGCCTCTGGCCTGAGATTGCAGCAGCATCACCATGTCCAATTCAGATGTGTTATGATGCCTATTGCTGTCCTCAGCGGAAACAAAACAAAACAGGCACAACAGCAACTTGGGTTTGTGGAAAGAAAAAAAAAAAAAAAAAAAATATATATATATATATATATATATATATATATATATATATATATATATATATATATATATATATTGGTTAAGCCTGAAGTAAAAAAAAAAAAAAAAAAAAATAGGAATGACCGTTACATTAAAAGTTGGTCCGATATCAGAAAACAAGTAAAATAAAAAAAAAAAAATAATAAAAAGAGTTTCGGACATATCGCCTTACATATATAAAATCCCTAATATAATCACTATTATACATACATTCTTCTTATTGGATTGATTGAGGATTTTTTCCCAGTCTTCCAATTTATTTGTTTACAATGTCGGCATTGTATCAGATGTTAAAACAATAAAATAGGTCCAAATGTATGGTCACCCACAGTTTTTAAAATGTTTTAATTGCGATAAAATGCGCAAAATGGATCCAATCCGGATAAAAGATGGTGGGCTAATTTAGGAACCAACTCAACATAATCACATTTCATAAAGATCAATTCATTTCAAACTAAAGATTTTTGGATTTTTCAAACTGATCCAGAATCAATATATTGATAAAAATGTAATAAAATCTTCAATGGCATAATGGCACATTCACAAAAGCATCAAAAGCGTTAGGTGTACAATATATGGTGGACGCACTTCTAGGAGCGTCATGAGGTCCCGCTGTGCGTCCCGCGCCTCCTGTGCGCCGTGTTTTGAAGCTTTACGCCATTTGTGGGCAACCGTGGCTCAGTGGTAGGGTGGGTTGTCCAGTAACCGAAGGGTTGGGGGTTTGAATCCCTCTCTATCCGAATCATTGTTGTTGTGTCCTTGGGCAAGGCACTTTACCCAAATTACCTCTGTATGTATGGGTATGAATTGTGCATGAATGGTCAGAGAGGCCGTAGGCGTGAAATGGTAGCCACACTTCTGTTAGTCTGCCCCAGGGCAGCTGTGGCTACATTGTGGCTTACCACCACCGGTATGACTGTTTGAGTGACTGGTGTGAAAGGATAATAATTTCTGTAACGGGCTTTGAGTCTCCTCGAAAAAAGCGCTACATAAATCCAAGCCATTATTATTATTATTTTGAGATTTCAAGCATGCGGCCGATGCTAGAGTTGGGATTTTTGAACTTTTGGGGCATATTGTTGCGTGTCGACCAATCAAGATCTTTCCCCAACCATGACGAATTCAGTTGTAGTTGGTGTCCTGGTAGGAGATGCGAGCGCTGATGCTGGTCAGCAGGTCGTCAAACTGGGCACGGGAGAGACGGAAGTAGCGCTGAAAGCGACTGTCGTCCGAGCACAGCTCTGGTGAATCCGGAAACGATGTTGAGGCGCAAATAAAGCCAAGCCACTCTCTGGATAATGTAGAGCCGATGAACGGGAGTCGGAGGCACTTCTCTATAGCCCCTTAACATCACAGTGCACACACTGAGTCACACCAAAATACATCCGACCGGAAACACCACCTTCTCAACACAATAATGTTCCCCAGCACTTCACAGTCACTGGGTGAATTATGAACGTAACTGATCGCCACAATATCATCCATTGTATGAACAACACCGGCAACAGAGAAGCCCCTCCCGTCAACACGCTCTCTTCCCAACTTGTTTGGACGTGCGTTCAGAGCGTCTTGGATGCTGGTGACAAGCGTCTGATTCAATGAGAACAAACGTTCAACTACGGGCGTGAACGCAGCATTAGGTCTATTTTTTGGTTAGAATTCTGTCAAAAACTGTTAAGCACTTTTTATGAAATCTTGCTAAAAGACAGACAAAGAACTAAACGCTGGTGAAAATATTACCTCCTTGGTGGAAGTAATAAAATTAAAATGACATTGTCATTTTCTATATCACAGAAAATAGAAAATCTGATGAATCATTCATCTTAACATGACTAGGTTTACTCTTTCAGGATGAACAAGGAGTATTGCGTGTACACTTTTGCCGAACAGCATTCCAGTACTTTGGCTCCCACGCTTCTATTTAAATAACCGTTTCTGGAAGCTTCCTCAAATGGTTTCAAGGCGACCCAGCTTTTTCATCCAACATCAAGGAAACATCGGAAGGAGGCACTTCTGTGATGTAATTTGGGTGAATATATTTGCTCAGTAGGCCACCGGGCCCCCAACCATGGCTGAAACGGTCTTGGTTGTTTCAGAGTCTCTCTAGTGTGAAGCCTACCTGATAAATTGTAAAATCAGAGTAATGAAGTACATGTCACAGTGGCACAGGCATCAATCACATGACAGCAGGAGGAAGAACGACAAAAGGAGCAAAAGAGGTAGAGTAGCAGCTCAGCTAAAACAATAAACAAAGTTTGAACAATAAAAGATGAAACAAAATCAAGTGATTGAAAGTGTAAATGGAGAAATCCTCACTTCCGCCTATGAATATTACACAGCCAGGTAATACAAGTGCCAATGAAAAGGAAAGTTAGAGATAAATGTCCATTTGTCTGGAACAGGAGACACAGTCAAATAACTCTAGATCTGATATTTATGGAGCTTGCCCAGATGAGCTCTCTTCGCTGACAGCCTATTAAAATTTCATGCTAAAATGAGTCAATGTTAGATATGACATTTTCTGAATGAACTTGTCTTGAGCGTATATGTGAGATGCCCATTGTCATAATAATCCCTTTTTAACATATATGATTTATATTTATTAGTGTTGTAGTAGTCAAGACCGATCTTGATCTCGAGACCAAATTTTAAAGGTCTCGGTCTCGTCTCGGAAGCATTTTGACTCGGTCTTGTCTCGGACTCGGGCTGCCCAGACTCGGGATTTTCCCTCAAGACCGTTCGAGACCAGCACTAATTCCTGCTATTTTTTAACTTTTTTATAATGTGATAATAACACGGAGAAGAATGGGATAAAACAATCCTTCATTCATTCTTTAATCCACCACGTATAATGACCTCAACCTTCCCTAATGTGACTGAGTGACGCGTGTGTGTGTGTGTGTGTGTGTGTGTGTGTGTGTGTGTGTGTGTGTGTGTGTGTGTGTGTGTGTGTGGCTACGGTTTCAGTTTGGACCGTAGAGTGGAAAGGAGATAGAAACTAATCACCGGTAAAAATCCCAGTAAAACTCCGGAAAACAATCACCAGGAATAAATATTTGCTCTCTGCTAAAGACAGTAGTATTATTTTCATTAATAATATTATTAACTACAATTCCATTTGACAAAGTGAAAGTACAGAATACAGCTGTTTAAGATTCTGTGTTGTTTTAATCTATAAAAAAATAATAATTTCCAAAAAATAAAATAAAAATACGTTTTTGATCAGTAATCTGAATTTTTGTTATTTTTTATTAATTACTAGACATTTCCCGACCCCAAGGTTGAAATGGAAATGGATAAACAAAAAACAGAATTTAGGACATCTGAGCTTGTACAATGAAAAACCTGAAACTGTCGATGCTCATACAGTATATTCACATTTCCTGAAAAATAGTCAAGGCATCATTAATCAATGTAAAAAAAAAAACTAGATAGGAATCAGCCACTATGACAATGGTGAAACAAAGCTTTCTTTCACACCAAATACCAAATTACAACCATAGAAGAAATGGCCGACCATGGTGAGGGAGGGGCTGTTAGGGAGAGAAGGAAAAAACAAACAAAAAAAACAAACGCAGAGAGTTAAAATGGGGAGGAGAGACAGGTTCAAGAAAGAGGTGAGCAATATGATTGACAGTAAAAGGCAGGGGTGACAGATTGAGAGAAAGTGCTCTTTCATTGAGAGTAAAAGAGGTTGTAGTGGAACGGTAGTAAAGCAGCAGGACGCCCGCAGAACCACTAGAACCAATTAGCAGCAGCAGTTTAAGGTTCACAGCAGTCTTTCATTCCAGCTTCCATTAAGCTCAATTCATTCTGTCACTCTGTCAAGCACATACCTTTCTGTATTAAACATTGATTTCAATATAAAATGAGGGCTTCTTGTAATTTGGGCTGCGAGTGTAAAACATTTTTGTATCATTTGACTGTTTCACTCGCAGTCAAAGGATGAACTTTACCTCTCCTCTGAAAGGCACTAACTAATTCATCTAAGCACTAAGTGAGCACGTCTTATCTTAGCCTTTATAGTTTGTTCACTTCATAAGCTTTGATCTGTCAGTCCTAATGGCACTGAAGGAGATATATGCTCTAATATTTAAAGATGCTAGGGCCGATTATATTTTATCAACACAGTGTAGGCCTCATAGATCGATAAATAATACATACATTTTTTTAAAAGATGCCAAAGGTTGAATTGGCCACTTGATAGTTTGTTTTGATCTCTACTACAAACCCTCTCTTATTGACATTGTCGGAGAAGGTTTTGCGTACTGCATTGTGGGATGTGGAATACCATTGACCACATGTGTCAAACTCAAGGCCCGGGGGCCAAATCCGGCCCTTTGGAGCATTCAAATTTAGCCCGCAGGAAACAGTAAAAATGCCAGAGAAAACATGAATCATTGCGTAAAAAAACGTAACAATATTTGCAGGGACTCAGTTTTCCCGGTGCTCATATTTCACAGTTGCAGTCATCTTTAATGTTAAACTGTTCATAAAAACTCAAAATTCTTACAGAATCCTTACATTTTCCTCAAATAGTATTTCCTTAATTAAATAGAAATTGGTCACAAAATCTAGGAAGTTTAAAGGGAAGATCCTGATACCGATATTGATCACTTATTGTTTAGATATGATCAGTTTCTTATTTGTTTTGTATTTTATTTATACATAGAAGTGCAAAGTAGGGCACAATAATGTTGAAATATCTTGTTTTCCTGCATTAAATCTGTGGCCCACTTGAGATCAAACTGCTCATGGCACATGTCAAACTAAACTGAGATTGACATGTGCCGTAGACGAATGCATGGAATTGATTTTACTTCATATACAGCACATATTCAGGGTGGTCTGTGATGATGGTTGAATCATCAGCATCTGTTGATGCCCTGGTTGAGCTGGTCTGATATTTGGATTAAAATTCACTTCTGTTTTTTTAAGGAGCTATGGAGTTTGATTTGTTACCACAAGTTGCTAGCTGTTCTTTCCTTTTATATCAACATATTGTTTGATTAATACATATGTAGTTAAATGAAATGTTGCTATATCTTAACCGTTAAAAATAAATTAAACAAAACAGCTTTCAATTTACTCTTTTATTTAAGTTAAAACTATGGAACACAATGGAGATAAATAGAGTGAGAAAATAACTATATAACAACCAAAGCATACAAAAGACAAGCGTCACCAACACGTGTAACCTTAGAATGAATGAGTAGCAGCTACTGCTCTCAGTTAAGGACAGAAAACTGGAATTACTGGAAGTTTGAACAAGCAAACCAACAACTGACCAAGTGGAAAACACTTGTTTAAAAGAGTTGTACAATCTGCTGACTTTTAGATACAAGGTTTACCAACTTAGCGTGCCATCATCATAATTAAAACTAGCTATTAAAGGGATCCACCATTGTTTTTACAAATGTGGCCAAAAACTTTTAAAATGTACTGTATTATAGGATTTATGCCTAACAAAACACACGGACTGTTGAAGGACTCCCACCCATAAGGACATCTATTCTCAAGGTTTGTGTGTCTTCAACAGTTTGTGACTTACTGGCTTAACTTCAGCCATTAGAGCATCAGCCAAGCACTGTTCAAGGGGGAGTTAAGGCTCTTTAGGAGAGCTCTTCTTCTCTGCTTCATTGTCTACTACAAAACTGCAGAATTGGAACTCTCACCCCTGCGATCACAAATGTTATTCGAGTCACAACTGTTTTTTTATTCTCTTTCGGTAAACAAAAGAGGATTACATCGGCATTTTTTTCTTTTCCTGATTACTTAGAGCAAACAAAACGGCAGAAATTGTCCTTTTGACTGAAAAGGCTGCTAAATTATCTAAAAACCAGACTAAATGTCTCACGCCAATAGAAAACAATGGGATGTTTACAGGCAAATGGGGCTTGTGACTGTGTGACATCATCAATCATGTGATTTTAAAATCGCAGAACACGGCAAAGTAGTCCCATTTTTAAAGGTTAATAAAACAAATAGGGTGCAAAACGATGCGTTTTGTTAGGCATAGATCTTCTAATTATTATTTTTATTTTTTTGCAAATAATGATAATCTCTGAATACATTAGAACTCTACTGTGCAGGCTCACACACCGCTCAGATGGTTAAAAGAAAATAAAAATCCTGCTTTAATCTAATCTAATCTAATCTAATCAGATTCATGTGTGTTGTCTCTTTGCTATTGATATATACAAAGCTCTGAGCCCCATGTGTTTCAAAATGTATAAAATCCTTCAAAAGAAAAAAAAAGAAAAAAGGAACAGAGGCTTTACTCCCTGTTAGTGATGCTGTTAGTTCATAAATTACATTTCAATCTGATTAATCATACCTGTCACTATAAAAATTGTAAATTGACTACTTATTTTCTATTTGCATAACCTGAAACTTTTTTCTTTTTTTTTTTACAGTAACTGATTCCCTTTTAAACGTTTTCATATATAGTCAGATCAGAACAGCATCTGACAGGCTAATGAATAATGAAAACATCATTCCAGCCTGGATTTGTATAACCCCAATAGGATTTCTATTAATGTTGATTGACCCGGGCTGACTGAGTGCCACTTTGGCACGGCTCTTTGCAACCACTGCGACTTCTAAGGTGCCAGTGCAGGTTAGCTGATACATGAATAATTCCCAGCGGACATTAACTGTAAGAAGTAGGGCAGAGGATTGAGTGGTACCCCCACCCCCCATCCCCTCATCAGCAGGATGTTAATATTTAATTATATAAGCTTCATTTCACACTCTCCAACTGAAACCATGAGGTGGAGATGGAGGTGCTGGGGACCACTATGAGGGGGGTGATGAAAAAGAATACAGGAGGTGTGTTAAGGATACAAGAATAAAGACAAGAAAGGAAGTAGAGCATGGAAAAGGAAGATGTAGGTAAAATTTTCATTTCAAAGCAGAATGGGGAAAAAAAAAAAATCAGTAACCTACAATCTTTCTTGCCACTACTATAATGTAAAATCCCATGATCCAACACAATGGAGGTTCTGGTTGTTCAAATAGATGAAGTTCACATTTAACTAAACTTTCACCACATTGTGTTAAACACCAATCAGCCACCTAACCTCAAAAAAAAAAAAAAAAAAAAAAAAAATATATATATATATATATATATATATATATATATATAAAAAAAAAAAATAAAAACTCTTCCTCACCCTCCGCGGGCGGTCTCTCTTTTTTCCTCCAAGCTCGGATCCTCTACCAGAGGCCTGGGAGCTTGAGGGTTCTGCGCAGTATCTTTGCTGTTCCGAGAACTGCACTTTTCTGGACCGAGATGTCTGATGTATTTCCTGGGATCTGCTGGAGCCACTCCTCCAGTTTGGGGGTCACTGCCCCGAGTGCCCCAATGACCACGGGCACCACTGATGCCACCACTGATATCCTCAAATAGAAGTACTTACTTGATTGATGTTGTACTCAAGTACAAACACATTGCACATTGTTGCTTTTTTATGCCATTGTTGTTGTTTTGTTTTAAATCTATTTAAATGTATTTTATTATATTTTTCTTATCTTCTATATTTGCACTATTATCCTATGTTAGTATTTATTTTTGTGTTCTTACAGTTTGCTCTTGCTATTCTATGGTGTTGCTGCAACGTGTGAATGTCCCCTATGAGGATCAATAAAGGTTTATTCTTTTCTTAATTAAATAGTACTCAAATAGTACTCAAAGTAAAAGTTACTTTCACCCCCCCATGTTTATTTTTGGTAATAAATATTGCCACGGTTCCCTTGCATACAGTAAACATCTCATGTATAAACTTAAAAATGACAACATCTTACACATTTGGAACTAAAAAAAAAATTGGAAATAAAATAATAGCAATTAATTCATTTCTAAATTAAAAACATAAAAAATAAATATCAAACTCTAAGAATAACTAAATGTATGAAATATAAAACAGTGCCATGTGAGTAACAACATTAACAGGTAGAAATCCCAACCTGAAGCCAAGAAAGTGGCTGGGCGTTGATAAGAAATGGCACGACTAAGAACGTGGATTTTTTGATGAAATGTAAACACAAATATAATAATTCACTCAGTAACGGTTGGGTGTAGAAATGTATCAAATTATTTTACTTCTTTTAAAACATACTCAAGCACAAGTACAATTACTAATTGAGAAATATACTCAAAAAAGTACAAGTACGCATAAAAGACACTCAATTACAGTAACGTGAGTGCCTGTGAAAAAACTAATTCTGGGCTTCTCTGGTTTGGACTAATCCAATCTGGTCTATCTGTGAACACCACGCTATTGAGATCTTCTACCTATCTAAAAAACAAATGATGTTCACATATAAAACAAACCAGTGACAGAAGAAACTGTTGATTCTACACGACATAATAATTTTGAAGAACACAGGAAAAACCAGTAAAGTTCATCTGTTTATTTTGCCCAGCACGTAAGTATTGAGGCTTTTCACATCTCTGACAGAGAAAATAATTTTAATGATAAAAAACAGACAAATCTGCCTCCGCCACTTAGATCATCCATCAAGATTTGCATGAGTAAAACAATATGTATTTTATAATAAGTAGATGTTTACTATTTCAACAAAACTATATCAAATATTCTACAGTCTTGGAGAAAGCACGTAATGATGAAAATCCAACCTCATCTTAGACCTTTGGGCGATTTCTTTTTTTTTTTTAACAAGTCTTGGAGTGAGATCGAGCAGATGAAGAGGAAAATCGTTAATAATTTATGAATTCGTCTTTTTATAGAGCACAGCTCTTGAGATTCATAACTCCCAAAAAAATTAAGTTTTAATAAATAGGTATTAAAACTTTAACTGATATTAATAGCACCAATTAAAGGACCTACTGTAGAGCAATGCATCATTTCAGTTGTAGTAGACTGGAAAACCCTCTTAGGCAGAACATGATTCTTAGGCTATGTCCCCGCTGCCTGTTTTTCCTTTTGTTTTGTTTGGTTTTTCAGGTTTGATTATTTCTTCCGGCACTAAAAATAATAAATAAAAATCACCACGACAAGTCATAATTATGAGTTAGTAAAGTCATAATTATAAAATACAAACTGAGCATTTGCTGCAGTCTACCAACACTGACCGTTACCATTCTTAATGACACTTACATAAAATAAATACAAATAACAGTTCATTCAAAACACATATTTTGGCTGTTTATTCAGTTCTTAAAATTCAACACATGGTACACAGTGTAGAAAATAAAAGTACATAAATAAGACTTTGTTCGAAAATGATTCTGTCACATTTTTTTGCAACTTGACATATAAATTATTTTCTCATAATTATGATTTTATATCTCATAATTATGACTTTCTAACTCATAATCATACATTTTTATCTCAATCATGACTAAAGTTATCATAATTATTTTTTCTCATACTTATTACTTTATATCTCATAACTATGGCTTTCTTTCTCATAATTATGACTTTCTATCTTATAATAATGACTTTCTTTCTCATAATTATTGCTTTGTATCTCATCATTATGACTTTCTTTCTCACAATTATGACTTTCTATCTTATAATAATGACTTTCTTTCTCATAATTAGGACATCTCAAAACTATTCCTTTTTATCATATACTTATGACTTTATTTCTCATAATTATGAATTTAATAACTTTATGACTACAGTGATTTTTATTTTTTTGTAGTGGCAGAAACAGGCTTCCATACAACGTACTCAGTATTGTGTAAAAAAAACAAAACATTACCATCTGTTGCTATCATGCTATGAAAAAAATGAGACGCAGCATTTTGCACAACCTCATCATTCCAATAATCGATTCACTGAACATTACTACGACAGGATGAAAGTGACCGACCATCCATGGTTTTGATTGATGAGCAGTATTTCTGGTCTCCCACATCATTTTCCCTGGTGTACTAGGTCAAATGGTGTGTGTTACTCAGACGAAAGTCATTCATTTCAGTTCACGTAGTAGAACCTGCGCTAGATGGCCAGGCCAATAAAACACATTATCATGTGCATTCTTACAATGGATACTGAGAGCGTGCATATCCGCTTCGTTTGAACAAGATAAATTCCGAGGGTGATTGAAAACACTGGCATCCAGGATACTGCTTTTTTTGGTTCAACTGAGTCGCCAATATCTAATCAAGCAGGGGTTTCACTGTGGTGAGCTTGAGTAGCACTGCATGAGGAATCTCCGTGGGAATCTATTTCAGTCTTTTTCTCTTTAATTTCCTCTGATCCACAGCTATGCCCAAGGATATACAGCGAGAGTGTGTTTTCTTTGTTCTGCAGTTCTTGAACGCGCAACTGTAATGTTCTTACTGGAGTCAAGAAAAAGGGGGTTGACTTAAATAATGGCTTCTGTGTTCTAATTTGTGTAGGGATTTATCCTGCTGCTTGGCTAGTGTAATGCAAGAGAGCTCTGTGAGCTGATCAGTATGAGCAGTCTGAGAGCAATGAGACAGGGGAGTGGGGAAATGAAGATGAAGAGAGAAACTGAAGCAGGGAGGGGAAAAAAAAGGTTCTGCTTCTTTGTTCTTGAGATCCACTAAAAAAATGCCTCTTTTACATACTTGTTTAAAGGATGCATGAACTAAACATTGTCAATGAGGTGTAGACTCATATACAAAGCCTACAGCACAGGGAACTGACAGCTAGCACCCAAATGAGACAGCAACAAAACAGGCACTACGAGATTGAATGAAAAACACATAGAGACATAACCCAATGGGCGAGCAAGGGTGCTTTAACACCGGTTTAATTCCAGACTCGGTCAGAATGGACGGAGGGCAGGTGCTAATTTATCACCTTGGTTCGGCTTGGTTTGCGTTCGGAGCACAACTTCTTATCCGCTCTGAGATTTCTCTCGACAGAAAAACAAAAAACTGTAAAAAGAAGCTCTCAATAATGGGTCAAAGCAAGTGCTTAAGAGTGTGTAGAACCTTCTGCCTCTGCAACAATGGAGAAGTTGCTGTGCTTTTGGTGAAATGTTCGCTCAAGAAGAACTGGGGAAGCCACGCTGCTCGCTTCAACCATGTTGTTTGCCACAAAGCTCCCCGGGGATAGGTGTCTGTGGTGTGTGGATGTAGGGGAAGCCACTTAAAAGAATGGAGCTCTTTATGTGAGCTTGAGCAGCAAGTCATTACCTACTAAGTACACAACGAATGGGGCACCATTTTCTCAGCAATGATCCCTGGAGCAGCGAAGGGGAAACAAGTGGAAAAAAAGGGTGGGAAGCTAAGAAAAAGGAGGAAGTTCATGTCTGGTGTCTTTCTTTTTTTATTTGGTGTAACAGGGTTAGACAAGTCTGGCCTCCATGCTCTAAATAAGCCCTGAAGCATGGTCAAGCATCAGTGGCAAGAAGAGCATTAGTGTGGAACGCTGCAGGAAAAGCACACAATAATAACACCCGCTGGGAAAGCCTTACACAGAGTTGGATCTCTCTTATTTTTTTTTGGACGTTTCCATTAGGCATAATAAATGTCACTGTGTCATGACAAAGTAAGGAAAGGCATTTAAAATATTTTTGCTTTTAGCAAATATGTCTAGGGTAACACAACTCATTGTGGAAATAAGTCAACAGACAATTTTCTCTCAGTTTTTTATTTTTCAAACTAAATCATTTAAAAAACCTACTTCTTGGAACAGGCTGAGCTGTCCATTTGTCCCATGGTTGCTGGTGTTTGGTCTATTATGATACATTAAAATGACATATCATATAATCAGACTTTGTAAGACTAAACTGAAGCAAAAAAGAAAAAGAAAGGAAAGAAGTGATGCAAGAAACACAGCGTTCAATGTTTTATCTTCTCAAAATCCACCTGTAATTGTCCCCAAATCCCCTTCTCTGCCCAGTGCAGAGCTTAAAGAGGAAATTGGAGCTCTGAGGACTCAGAGTCTGAGAGCAGCTCAGCTCATGGCTTTAATTGGTCTCCTCTGGCAACAAAGTAATGCAGGAATCTGTGCCCACTAATGGAGTAAGCTGAAGTAAACAGATTCATGTTCTGTCATGACGCAAGGGGATGCTCACGAATGAAAACAAAAGGAATTTACTGCTAGAAAGTTACATTTGAACAATATTTCATGCAGCTGCTAAATCCCTCCAACTCCCTACGCCCTAAAGTTTGCTTAGTGTGTAAAATTCTGCAATTGGAATTTGATCTTATACATCTTGTCCATGGAACATATCAAAAAAAGATTACATTTTTCAAGAATTATTGTCTATCTGTTTAGGGCCGATCTAAAAAAAAATGAATAAACATTTTGGCTTTTGTATCTACAGGTGTTGAACCTTCATGGGCAGCTGAGCGCTAATGCTAGCAGTGAGAATTAAAGAATTAACCTCATAATAATTGAACCATTTTATATTGACCATGACCGTGGTAAACTTCATTAATGGTTCAGTAACGCCTTATGAGCAAAGGATGTATACTGCAAGTCAATTCTGTTTTGGGTAATTTTATATGACTAATCAATATCTTTTTTTTTACGTCACCAAAAAATATTAAGAAATCTATTGTATTTGGATCAAAATAACTGGAGCAATGATGCCTAGACTGGACATCTACGTTTTTAGCTGAATTTAAAATTTTAATGGCCACTAGGGGGAGTAATTCATGTAAAAATTGAGCATTTAGAGATAATAGTGATGTCACAGTCAGAAAGACAAATAATTAGACTAAACTAGTGATGTGCATTATTATTGGCAAGTTATCGGTTTCAGACGATATTGGACATTGGGCATTACACCAATATATTTAGCAGATAAAAAACCAAGCTTCGCTTCATTGATCAACCAATAGAGATCATACACGTAGACGCCTCATCGCCCATGGAGAGGCGTGACTAAGCGCCGACATCTTGTATTTAGTGTGGAGACTGTAAGAGTGCTTGTAAATCAATGGCAGTAAAAGACACTAAATAATCTCAAAATTTAATTATTAACTAATTATTAACCAAATACACAATGCATGTTGTAAAAGTGCCATGTTTACCACTCACATACAGTAGGATATGCTGCAAGTATCTGAATTGTTTTGATTAAATGACAATTGTCATGGAGAATGATTAAAGGTTTTACAGAATGACTTTTTTCTTTTTTTATAATTTGCACCAGGAATTTTTTTTTTTTTTTCAGCTTTGTCCGATGTCTGCATTTTCCAGCAGCCTAACATGATGACGAGTATGCAGAATAATTATGTATGTTAATTCCACTACAAAAACTAAAAGATCTGTGTAACTAGGTGTGGCGGAAAAAAATATCGATATCGGTTATTGGCCAAATGAGTTGAAAAATACTGGTAAAAAGTCCAATATTGAGCGTCCCACAATGTAAATCTTAATATAGGTAAAGAGTTTTTTAGACAGCAGGCGAGACAGAGATCACTCCCTGTCTAGTGTTGCTCAATTGGGAATTGCTGCGCTAAGGCATGGGAAATGCTAAAAGCTATGTATGCACACAACACATTTAAAAGCCTCAGAATCAGAGACATACCTTGAAAAAGCAGTTGAAAGGCAAGAAGGAAAACTTGGCAGAGGGTAAGTGGATGGTAAAGTCAATATGCAAATGACAAGAAAGTAGAAAGGTGGAAATGATCTCTGCTGTTGGAGCGCAATCCTATTTAGCATATTAGCTATGTGCATTTGCTGACTGAATGGGAGCTCGAGTTCTCCATATGTCTGAAGTGCACAAAAACAAAGATGACAAAGAAGATCAATCCACCAAAACGTACACATCCCAGCTGCAGCTGTCACTCTAATTGCATCCCTCTCCTGTCATCCTCAGCATCAATTCAATGCTAATTCTGCCGCATGTAATAAGCACCTAGTTAGCATAAACAGATAAAGTCGTTTGGTAATGGTTACGCAAACTCTATGTATGTGGCATTAACGTGTATATAGAAAGTATACTATCATGGCATACTGACAATGCTTAGCAGGTGAGCAGTGTTTATTTTTCCAAAGACTGTCAATTTAATTATAGATGATTGGAAGCCGATTTGTGAAATAAGCCTAAAATCACCAAACAGTTCTTCTTCTCTGCTGTATTTATCTCTAATGGTATACAGATAAACTATATACAGTATATGTGGTACAAACAAAACATGGGAATGTCTATCAGTAGGTATGGTGTTAACATTTTATATTAAAGGTCCAGTATTATGCTATTTTTCACTCATCTCTATTTGTTCTAAGAACCTCAACAACATAGTATTTGAGGTTTATTTTCCCAAATGTGCTTTTTTTTCCAGTGTTTTAGCCTCTGAAAAGTAACTTTAAAAACGCTTCTAAAAACAGGCTGTTTTGGGGCTTTCATGCATATGCATGAGTGGATGTGCCTCTAGACGCAGACTTCATGCCTTGCTCTGAGAGGATGATCACCATCGCAATATTATCTTGATATCCACACACACTTGTTGTTTTCAGCCAAAAAAAAATGCGTTTTACAGTAAAACACATGGCTATATAAGAGGCTATTTGTTATGATTTTGGCCATATGTGCCTGTTCTTGTCTCCCTCTTGTGGCTCTTTGTTTTTCTTTTAGGCTTGGTCCTGGTGGGGCGTGGACTCCGAGCAGGCACACCTGGTTCCAATTACTCATCACTGCAATACAAAAGCCTCAGACTCACCTCCACTCATCGTTGGATTGTTCCGTCTATGCTGCGGTACTTCTGCTCTAGAGATATCCTGAAGTCTATGCCTTTTGCCCAGTTTTATTTTTGATTCTGGACTTTTGTTCCTCTAGTACCCGAGCCTGCTCTGGAGCCACTCCCAGGATCAAGCCAAGCCAAGAGGACACTTTTTGTTAAATAAATTCACGTTGACCCACACTTTGGGTGTGTGGTCCAACTTAACAACCCTAACACTATTGTCATTGTGAGTGCAACAAAAATCGCTGCTCCATGGTGTGTTTATCACAACAGCAGCAGAGTCAGTCAGCTGTTTCAAACACTCACCAGAGCTTGTTCACGCACATATTCTGAACACAGAACTAGTCAACTTAAGACAATAGTCGACTGTTTTTTCCGACTACTGTGTCACATTGGGTCACAAACATGTCAGATCATGTCAAAGGCAATGCAAAGCGGTATAACGGTTACTAAAAGTGGAACTGCTCCCCGGGCGCTATGCCATGGCTGCCCACTGCTCCTTAGATGCTACATATTTTGTGTATGTAGCTTTGCATAAATGACAATAAAGTGTAATGAATATTCAATATTAAACCGCAGTATTTGTTTTACCTGTCAGGTAGTTTGAGAGGGAGGAGCTAACATTCTTATAGGGTAGGAGGAGCCAGGATTGTCAGGAGGAGGAGTTTCCACGATGTGGAATAACAAGGGAGGGAGGAAACAGAACTTGTTCAACTTTGGCCCTCTGAATGAGGCTAAAGGGATGTACATCACTGTAGCAAAACCATTATAAAGTGATTTTTTTCATAATACTGCCCCTTTAATGTACACCTTTTAACCACTCATTAGTTGCTTATTAGCATGGAAATTAGTAAGATATTGACTCTTAATTAAGTACTTATTAATGCCTTATTCTGCATGGCCTTGTCATACAACCAGCAAACCATTAACAAAGAGCTTTCCCTCAATAACCTCATAATTATTGCTTATTAGTAGTAAGGAAGTTGTCGTATATGAATTATGATCTCAATATGCTTTGCTTAGTATGGACTTTATAAGGTAGTAGTACCACAAGACTAGTTAATGTCCCTTAATAAACACCTAATAAATATGTTCTTACATAACAAAACACAAAACTACAAGTGTTAATAGAGTCCAAATAACTCTGAATAAAGTCTTTGTTACTTAGAATATGTTCCCCATGCTAAAGTGACATCTTCATCATAACTAGTTCACTTGTAGTTTTACACAATTAACCAACACATGTTCTCTAATCTATAATCGAGTATAAGAGAGTTGATAAAGCCTCTGTGGGTTAAAATAGAATGACATTAAACACGTGTCAGACCTTATCATGAACAAATAATACATTTTTCATTTTTGTGATGTAAATCCTTAAATTGCACTTGTGCAACTATCACGTCTTATTCCTATTAGCACATCACTGAAGTGTGTCAACACTTCACCCGTGTGTGATCACTGATTGGTAATCCTCTAATAAATATTTAGCAGCAATCCCTCTTGTACTGTAATCTCAAGTGTATCTTTATTCAGGCTTAGCTGAAGAAAATAAATAAATATGGAGCAAATGTGGACTAAAAATAAAAAATGCAAAGGGTTTTTTTTTTAAAGGACAATTATGCAATAAAAGGGTGGGTTTTTTTGCCGCTGCTCTACAATAAATGCAGGCTATTGTTTACATGTATCCAAATATTTGTAAGTTTAAAGACTAAAAAAAAAACAAGTTTCCAAGAAAAGACATTGGAAAGTAATTGAGAATATTTTTTCTAACTTTTTCATTGAAAATTTCTTTCCAATCTGCTATTGTGGGTGATGCCAATCCTTTCGTTGTCCAATAGAATCTTGGCCCTCTTTTTGCGAGAAAACAAGTCTATAAATCTAAATCTGGGTTGAAAAGAAATCTGGATTTGACTATTTTTTGGGAAAGAATGGACCAGTGTGTGTGTGTGTGTGTGTGTGTGTGTTTCCACTTGTCTAAATGTTGGCACAATTTGCTTCAGATTCTCCATTTTAGAAAGTGAAAGTATACCAAAAACTGATTTTGTAGCCAGTTGTGTTCAGTAATTTATTAATACAATGAAATGTATATACATTTTCTCAAGAGGCTATCATTATGTTTGCAAATTCATTTTTTTTTTTTTTTTTATAATTACTTCAGGTGCATTTGTATATCTCATAGGTTTATTATAACATACTCTAATGGCCCTTAATACATTTTTAAATATTTATAATATCTAATAACTGGATGTGAAAGCTTTAAAAAATCAGTCTTAAATAAAATTGCAAAATCTTACTCATATTTATTTGTAATATTTTTCAGCGGTTTATTTCACAGATCTAATGACGATAAGGATCTGTTGAAATGTGTGTTATTGTTATACACAACATAGCATTCATTTAGACCAGTGTTAGGGTTGAGTCTTGCAAACTTAACATTTTATCAATCTTTTAAATATAACAAAAAAGACATAACAATATGTAAATATGTGTCTTTAATATAATAATGTCACTTCCAGCGTACTTCCAAGGTTAGGCTGGGGCCGTTCACCACCCAAGGCTTCTTTAACAATTCCACTCCCAAAGATTGCAGGTGGCTGCCCTAAACCTACCATGTGTTCTGTTGGCATTTGAAATCTCTATATGCTAGAATTTATTAGTTGGCCTGAGAAATGCAATATAGCAATATTCATATCTGTAATGATTGCTTTTTCTTGTAGCGGCCACACTGCAAAAGTCAACTTCAGAAGTAAAAAATAAAAAAGGTCAAAGCAGGCTGGGATCAAAATTAGAGTCAGAATACAGCTATCGATTACTGGTAAATTAGCCTTATATTTGCTTCAAGAAAAATAACTGTTCTCAAGTGTGCTTGAGTTTTCTTAGGAATGTTGTTTTTGACTTTAAATCTCAGAGTTATTATTTCATCTGTGTCCCTGCATGTGTAAGGCAAACTTGACTGATGTTATATATATATAATATACGGATAAACAGGTTGATGAGTTGGTCGTGGAAAAGCAAATCTGGTTTAATCTGGTCTAGTGTTTGTAGTTTCAGTTTAAAATAATGCTTATTTACAACTTTGTTGTCGTTATGCTACCTTCAGTCATTTCTTCTCTTCCTCATGCTGTCTGCAAAACAGCAGAGTTAGAACTGTCGCCCCCTGTGGTCACTGATCTTTTTGGCTCATCGATTTTGTTTATCAAATTTCAGTAAACAAAAGAGGTTTACATTCACTTTTTTTTTTTTACTTTTACTGATTTTAGACCAACCCAAAGCAGCACAAGTTGTGATTTTGACTGAAAAAAAAGCTGCTAAATGATCCTGAATGCCTTCACTCTTATAAAACTCAATTGGTTGATGATTCGCATCATCAATGATGTCATTTCAACATGGCGGCGCACAAACTCGGAAACGGTAAAGTAGTCCCAATTTAAAAAATTCATAAAACAAATATGGTGCAAAACAATGCGTTTTATTAGGCATAATAATAAGGACATTTCAAAGGTTTTCAGCCACATTTGTAAAAACAATGGAGGGTCCCTTTAAATGATGAAGTAAACCCCACACAGACAGACTAGGGGCATTGAACCTTCAAACCTTAATCTTCCTACAACTAAGCAGGCCTTTGAACACACTGTCTGACTTATATGAGTATATAAACTTTGCTTTGAAAGAGCTGTCAAAATCCCAAAACTCACGCTGTGAGGCTGAATAACCACTGTGCGCTGGACTACTAATATCCAGTTTTTAAAAATGCCTGAAAATGCTATAAATTCTACAGATGAGAGTTTAGCGTTGAATTCAGTAGTGACTTAAGATAGCAGCCATGTAATTAGCACCTCATCATGGGAATATTTTCATCGTCATGATCAAAGCTACATAATTAAGATCAGCTTAATGGGCTCAAACAATGTCTCTCACATATCATTTTTCAAACCAGTATAAATCAACCTAATGTTTATTATATTACCTCTGAGTAACAAAGCATATACTCACTATGCTGTAATGTGGCCATAGAGTCAGATAGGCTGTTAGTAGCTGGATTTATAAGGCATCATTAGCAGAGGAGATCACATGGGGATTACTGTACATTATGATTATCAGCTTCAGGTTTTGAATACGGCTCAGTGGGCATTTAGAATTCTATGTAAACCCACTATCACTGATTGAGAGTTTTTACAATTGAGCTTTACTTTAACTATGTAGTTTTTTGTCCTTACTTCTAAATAGCCTTTTCAATTCAAGAGATAAATGAGAGACTTGAAGAGAAAGCCCAACAGATGCTGTATGTAGTAATATTAGGATAAGATGTTCACTTCTGGAAGAAAAAATGAAAACATGTACATGGGGTTTTTTGAGTATGCTGAATCCATTTTAATGAGATCCACACTAACAAACCAACGGTTCCCACTCAAAATCAAGAAATCCAAGTTAGCCATCATCCGTATTGTGAATTTCAATCTTACCATAACTTCAGTTCTGTTAGACGGACAATCTAACCTACATTTTGCCACAAAAATCATGATTCTACGTCTTGATTTTGAGTGGGAACCGTTGGTTTGCCTGTGTGGGTCCCATTAAAAATGGATTCAGCATTCTCAAAAAACTCATGTACAAATCTTCATGCTTTCTTCCAGAAGTGAACATATTTTTGATATATTTGCTGGGCTACTTCCTTTAGTTAATTTGAAATAAGTTTACCATTGTCACCACATTGAAGTCATGAATCAAGACCTTTGTAAAGTTGGTGCACTAGAAGCATTCGTGTACATGCATGAGATTGCGTGGATGTGCTGGATGTGCAGATTGGTGAGTATGTGCACATGCATAAATGTTTTTTTGGATATGTAGAAGAGAGAGACACCACAGCTGGATTTTACAATATATCAATAGCCATGTCTTCTGGTAGCGGGTGTCTGAATGTTACATGAAATGATTAAATGCTGACAGGCTCCAAAGGGGAGCTTCACTGATCCCCCGTTAGAGGAACACAGGGCCTGACTTCATTAGAACTGCTATTGCTAAGCTGCTTTACCCACGCTCAGGCCCAGCTTAACCTGCCCAGTGATAAATGTTGAGGGAGGAAAAAAGGTGATGGGCAGAGTAAACGGGGTGAAACAAAAGTAAAGGAATGACAGAGACTTTTAAATAGAGAAGCAAAGGTGCAGAAGTCAGTACAGAGGATAAGACGGAGAGAAACAGGAGGGGAATGAGAGGCTAGAGAGCGTGTGAACCTGGAGTCAGGGGAGCAGATGAAGCTCTAAGTGGTGTTTGAAGAAAAAAAAGCAAAATCGAGCAAAACTATCAGCTAACATGTGTTGCAATTAATCAATTATCACGTTGGTGCATTGACAGCCCGAGCGCTTAGCTGAGATTCAAGCATGAGGCTGAGATGGGTTGAAGGATTAACATTGACCTCTGCACACACTGGCTCAGCCTCATTCATGTACACGCTAATTTATGAATGCGCATATGCATCTAACCACATAAAGATATGCACACACATTCTCATTCTCAGCATTTTTCTCTTGTACATTGATCGGGTTCTTACTGCAGGACCCCCCCCCCCCCCCCCCCCACACACACACACACACCCCTCCACCCCCTCCTCTCAACACTCAGTCTTTTTCTCCTGCCAGCAGAGGTTTTTGGCTGGCTTAAGTACGCCCACAGGCCCATGAGGGACAGCTTGTGACGGATGGCACTGCGTGCGACTCTGATTTGATTCAGCCCATTTGATAAATTTATTGCTGGCATTTTGAAAATGAAATTAGAGGGACGTCTCTTGGAGACTGTTTTCTCAGCACAGGTGCCATAAATACACTTCATTTGGCAGTGGAAAGGGAGGAGGAGAAACGTTGGGTAAAGTGTGTCAGGGTTGGGGAGCAGCATTGGGATATTGAGCTAAAGTGGGAAAAAAAGAAGAAAAAAAAAATCAAAGAATAAGGTCAAGTCATAATGAGGTCCTGTATTAATCATACTATTGGTGGGGAACAAAAGTAAAGGTTATTCAAACCTACCTGGAGCCTTCAATGACCCCAGGAGTGTGCTCTGACATTTTGGTTCTTGCACGTCTGGCAGTGTCGAGCCATACGATTATTTTCGGGTTAGAAATGGTAGGTGTTGGAATTACATTGGTGAACAAATGTCTCAATTGTTCTTTTGCCCTAAGCCACAAAAACATGGACACACTTATGCACACCTATCTATCTATCTATCTATCTATCTATCTATCTATCTATCTATAATATCTATAATGTCTGTATTATCTATCTATAATGTCTATAGTATCTATATCTATAATATCTATAGTATGTATCTATCTATCTATCTATCCATCTATATATCTCAAGTCCTGTGACCTGTATTTGCGGAAAAGGTGTTTCCATTGCACTTTTGCGACACATTTCAATATCGAAACATCTGAAAAACATTCTCATGAAAGCGTAAAAACTTTTTTAGCAAAAATTGAGTTTTTTTTTAAATTCAGGTGTTTCCATTACCAGTTTTTATTACACTATTTAGATTTTGTGCATTTCCAAGGGTAATGAAAACACAGGTTATAGTATCTATATAACTATGATGAATGGACTAGATTTATATAGCATTTTATCCCTACACTGAAGTAGTCTCAAAGCACTTTACATTTCAGCTCATTCACACTCACACGCCAATGGGACAGAGCTGCCATGCAAGGCGCTAGTCGACCACTGAGAGCAACTTAGGGTTCAGTGTCTTGCCCAAGGATACCTTGACACAGACAGGTATAGGCTGGGATCAAACCCCGAACCTCTCCCCGGTAATTAACAGCTTCTTCCCACAAGCTGTTATCAGGCTGAACAAAGCAGTTGAAGGCTGTTCTTGCACTTTTATGTTTTAATGTTGTATTGTTTTAAGTAGGTTATATGTGTGTTTTTATTGCTTTATTTTGATGGGTACAACTGATTAAGCATAAAATGATCATGACAATATTGTTTCAATGTGCTGAACACATATTGCATGCATTGGTGTTCAGCTGGGGTCATTTTGACCTCAGGCTGTTAAAAACAGCTGTCCATCTGTGTTGACCCATGTGCAGCCTTACATCCCCACACCTGCAGGTGCTGAGTTGATACATGGCTTTGGCTTTGGAACAGCTCTTTCACAGTGAAAGTGACATAGAGGAGAATGTATCTTTATTTCTTTATTTCTTTATTCAGTTTATTTCCGACATGGTTACATTCACTTTTTTTTTTTTGTACATGCCGAAAAAGGAGACGAGAGAAGCAGTTTGCTTATCCGGGTCCCGTCCCCTGTTTTACCATCGCAAATTTACATGGGATGATGGCGCTTGAGAACAAGTCAAGGTTTCATTATCAAGAGGTTATTTATGTATTCAACAAGTTCACAAGTGCCTAACACAAAAACAATTTTCTGAAAATCATTTTCTGGAGGCAAATATCCCTGGGGTCAGTGTGACCCTAAGAATCAAAAGTGTTAGTAATGTTTGAGGAATGTTTGAGCAGGAAGGTTAATCTTCTAACTCACTCACTGCCATTGACATAAAAAATATGTCAATTGTGTTTTTTAACGGGAGTTGCGAGGAGACAGTGTGACAGAGTTCTCTCATTATCAGGCTTGTACTATGATGTAGAAACCAACTGGTGTCATGTAAGTGACAGCAGCACACCTTTGGATGAGCGATCACCCGTGATCAGCAGAGATTGGTGGAGCAAATGAGTTTGCGAGGCAGAAAATTGCACTACGAGAGTTGATGGTGAAGTTCTCTGCTGCTCAACCAGAGAATGTGCGGAACTGAGTGGACTATTGAGAATGTCGCGATCTTGACAGAAAACGATCAACAAACTGGGGCAAGCGGTGAGACTCGGCATGTTCGGGAATAGGAGGAAGTTGTGTGTGTGGAGAATGATGGGGGAGAGACTTGGAGAAAGGCCAAAATACAGTAAGAAAACCATTGAACTCTGACCCAGATATCAAAATAATAATAATTTTGCCATCAAAAGCCCAGTCTCAGGGTTGTTTGTGTAGTTTGATAGAAGGAAACCAATGTTGAGGTGTCCCTCAAGCAAAAAAAAAAAAAAAATAGCTTCAAAGTCACTGACAGGTTTTTTCAGAAAAAGCCTTTTTTCTCAGCTTTTTGTCAGAAACTGGGGATTTGTGTGAAACTTGCCTCTATTCAACAACTGATTACTGAAGAACAAAACAAGCTAGAAACAATATTTCAGATTTTCATAATACAAACTTTCTGTGGGTCTAAAAATCAGTAAAAATCCTCTAAAATGGCTGGCAGTGAGGGGGGTAGCCGTTCTGAAAATGACTGGCAGTGAGGGGGTAGCCGTTCTGAAAATGGCTGGCAGTGAATGAGTTAAGAACTGACATAAAGGGTTTGTATGTTCACACAGTTACATGTACACAAGGACACGATGAGTCCTACAAAAGCAGGCAGTCATTTTCCGTCATGGTTATGCAGCATTATTCATCACGCTCACTCTGAAAGCGTATGTGAGTGCAGCTGTGGAGGGATGATGTACTCCACAGCAGCCTCTGTACCCCTTCAACATCCATCAGAGAGCAAGGCATGGCCAACTCACATCACTTACCTTTATGGAGCAGTCTGACAGCACAGTCATCACATACATAGGCTCACGACATCGTGCACACACACACACACACTATGTGTTAGTGTGTGTGTTTGTGCATGTCTGGGTGGAAGGGGGGGGGGGTGCTTAAAGAAACCTGTCACACTGACACACTGCATTAGTGTCTTTTTTCAACGTCCTGAGTAGCCTAAATGTAACTGAAACATTTAAAGGTTAAGATATAATTCGTCACCAACAACCATAGGCTCATTTCTGTGATAATCCTCTTTAAATACTGTACATCTTGGATACGCAAAGTGGCGCGCGAATTGTCATGGGGTACGTGAAAAAAAATTAAAACAGCGTGACAACATTGGAAACTAGAATATAAATAGAGCAGCAGTCAGGAGCCTTCATGCATTGCCACACATGACACACTGGCCTCTGTAAAACTACCTTCTAGCAAAAATATGGCAAGAGCGACATTGCTTTGCGCTAGCCAAACTTGCTTGATACCCTCTGCTATCATGTACTTGTGTATTTTCAGCTTTGACCAACATGAAAACAAAATATAAAACAAGACTTTGCACAGAGAACAATTTAAATTCAAATTCAGCCAAACATTGCAGAGTTCTGTGCAACCGCCCAACCTTCCCTTTAAAGTTGTAGCGAGTTGTATTTCACAGTTTCAGGGTGATGCATATGTTGTATTATTACTGCTATATGTTCAATCAACAAATGTTTGGTAGATTTATTTTTTTTCCACAAATAGGACAGACTGTTTCTCACTGAAAATGCCATAATCAAACAAATGTAATACATTTGATTAAGATGTTTTCTTGGATGCTTACCGATTATTAGTGAGGATGCAGGAGGCATAATGTTATCCTTTTTTTGTTTCTTCTGTCTGCATTAATGCTTAGATGCTAGGTTAATGCTAATGCTAGGCTAATGTTAGGTTAGTGCGAATGCTAGATTAATGTTATTGCTAGGTTAATGATAATGCTAGGTTAGTGCTTATGCTAGGATAGTGCTAATGCTAGGTTAATGGTAATGCCAGGTTAGAGCCATTGTTAGGACAATGCTAATGCGAGGTTATTGCTAATGGTTAGCTAATGCTAATGTTAGCTAATGTTAATGCTAGCTAATGATAATATATGCTAATGTTGATGCTAGATAATGCTATATAATGCTAACTAATGCTAATGTTGATGATAATCAATGTTAATGCTAGCTAATGTTATTACTATATCATGCTAGCTATGCTAATGCTATCTAATTCCAATGCTAAGCTAATGCAGTGCGACGCGGGCCAGCACCTGCATCCTCACTTGCATTTTCTTCAGGAAATGAAAATATTGTAGTTTTTTTCTTCTTTTTTTATATTATTCCTTAACAGGATAGGCAAAAGTCAGAGACATAATTCACTGTCGGGCTACATTACATGACATTACATTATTATGTGTTTTAATTGTGCAGGAGTAGGGGGTACATGGCTTCAGGTTAAATGCCTGAAGGGGTACGAGACTGTGAAGTTTGGAAACCACTGTTATTAAATTAAAAATATTATCCCTTCTAATCATAAGTTATTTTTGAGCAAAGCAAAAGAGAATGTTTCAGCAAAAAATAAATAAAAAACCAGCAGGGTCGTCTCCTGACTGATTTTCTACTGTTTTGCAATCACAAAGCGTGACACACCGTCTGAGATTACTGTATTTTTTTTTTTTTTTTTTTTTTTTTTTTAAAGGAGAGGAGGTTTGGGACAGCCTGCTGCACACACCTGCACGCTGCCACTCAGAACACGACCCCCGGTGCTGCTCAGACAGTTTGACTGCCTGGCCCGCCATCTCGCTAAAATCACAACAGCCTACAGCTACGTACGCTATGTGTACAGCTAACAAACATCTAACCCTCTCTCCCTGCAGATCCGTTATGCAAAGCAGTCACCTCCTACAACCTCACATTAACATACACATGAAAGTGTGGAGGAGAATAAACACAACTGTGATTAGTTAAAAACATGACTAACAAAAAAAAAGCATAAACACATTGTTGGCTCTCAGTCACCGTGGGATCATTTAATCTAAGTGTCTGTGGGCGGGAGTGACTGACGTGTATATCAAAAAGAATGTTCTGTGTCACAAATGATTTCAGTCCAAACTTCTAAAGATCAACAACAAAAAAACATAAAAAAAACTCATTAGTGATAACAGAGTACAAACACATGTCTCTAATCCACCTACTGTAAGTGCTTTCTTACCTTTTTGTGATGATAATGTTGTTCCTGTGGAAAACAACAAGAAGAGCGAGAAAAAAAAAGTGTTACAAAAGTGGCATGTTCGTAGATCAAAAACACAAAAATGCAACCCAAGCAATTTATGGTTGAGTGCTTTACACGGGACAGACAGTGGCACACATTAGGTCATTGGGCAGTCATTTGATTTGTGAAAATAGCAAACATCATTAAAAAATAAAAAACAAAAACAACAATAAACACTGTTGTATGAGTCTTAAATCCAATGTGGTTAGACATTACTGTTGCTAACAATCATATTACAAAAGTAAACAAACAGAAGTTACAGAAAAAGTCTGTAGCCTCTAAAACCTGACTTTAACTCATCGATCGATCAACATCTGTGTGGAAATTCTGTGGCTTTCTGCATCTTAACCTTCCACTAACCTGACAGTAATGATTAATTACACAATTATAACACTAGGAGAAGTACACTAGATCATTGTTTACAATTACATTTAGCCTTTTTTTGATCATGTTTATTGTTTGCAATTTGTGCATCTTTATTTAGATTTAGTTTTTTTACATTGTATTCTGGAAATGCACTTTGCACAAGTTTGCCTTTTCTTATTCATCAGTGGCATTACACTACTTATGTTGACTGTTAAAAATTTCAGTTCCTTATGTTTTTGTCCGTCCGTCCGTCCGTCTGAATGTTTGTTAGTAGGATATCTCAAAAAATTCTCAACGAATTTAAATAAGCTGGTAGGCAATGTCAAAAGGAAAAATGGGTTCGATTTTGGAGTTAATCCGGAAGGTACTACGGACACAAACTTGGTTGAGGTTTGTGCTCTCTGAGTGCTCTTAAGTAGCGTTTTGGTGCTTTGTCTTAAATTATATTTTAAATTCAAGAATTTGTGTTCATGTACAGTATATATCCTGTGTATATCAATATTCTTATTTCATATATTGGCTGATATGGTGGTTATCGGAAGATACATTGGATATTGGCATTTTTAAACCCACAATATTAGCATCAGTAGGGCTCATGTAGCCTCCAAATAAAACAATCACTGATTGGTCAAAAGGGTCTTTGCTTTTTTTTTTTTTTTGTATGTTAAGGTTTTGTTTATTCAGATATCTCCTGACATGTTTCGACTTTTCACTGACAGTCTTCCTCAGAGGTGATTGCTTTGATGTATCCCTGCGAGTTCTTTCATAAGGAAAGCATCAAAGCATCTACTGAAAAAAAAAAAAAAAAAGGATCTACTGATCACCAATCACCTCTGAGGAACAGTCGACAGTCGAAACATGTCACGAGATAATATTTACTCTCTGAATAAATAATAACTTAACATACATTTAAAAAAGAAGACAATTTGCTAGCTGGAATTATTACACATATCTTATTTTTGTTGAAATAAAAACAATATATTTTTTTAACATTATTGTACCTAATGATGTCACCCAAAATAATGTTTCATTTGACTTATTTACCAAGGCAAGGAAAATGCATTTGTGTAGCGCATTTCATACACAAGGCAACTTAATGTGCTTTGCATGATCAAAAAGTGCAACAGAAAACATTAAACAGCCTAAAATCAAAGAGAATGTTCAAATCGGCAGCAAAAAAACATTTAACATCATCAGTAAATACATTTAAAATGATCAAACACATTACATCAACAACATGACCAAAAATCTCCCTCTCAGTAGAGAAAAAAAGTGCCTTTAACTTTGATTTAAAAATGTTCTCATGTGATGCTGACTTCAGCTCTGCTGGCAGTTTGTTCCACTTCTTTGCAGCATAACAACTAAAAGCAGCATCACCATGTTTACTGTGAACTCTGGGCTCCACTATCTGACCTGTGTCCATAGATCTTCATACCTGACTAACATCTCACTGATGGATTCTGGACCAAACCCTTTCACAGACTTATGCACCAGCAGCAGAACTTTAAAGTCTATTCTGAGGCTGACTGGGAGCCAGTACTAAGACTTTAAAACTGGAGAAATATGGTGAATATATTGAATTCTTTCTAAGAAACAATCCGTTATGTAAAACACATACGTCGTTCAAATAGATAATTAGGTTAATTAACATGCAAAGACACTGACAAACCGTTAAAATAAATGTTACTGAGTTAAAAAGCAACCCTGTGAGTGAACCCATGACTACTAAAAAAAGATCTAACAGAGAAGATTTCGTGAAGAACAACATATTTCTTCAGCACAAAATTGTTCAAAAGCTTAAAGTGAGAAATCTACTGAATTAAGTCTGTTGGGCTCCTGAATTTTTTATTAAGACGTAGTTGGTAAGACTTCGATTTTATTCTTACATGTCAAAACAATCTCTCAATCTTGCACAAATGGAGAAAAAAGAGAAACGCAGACATAGCCAAAAGACACTTTTTGTCGAACATAACTCATAATCTGCCCATCTGAAATCCCTTGGAACTCTTTTGTCTACTGGCCTCGTGCCACAGAAGCCCAAATGGCTACAGACATGGAAGAAGTCAGGGAATAATTGAATCCAGATGGATTTGTGGTCTGCTGGATTGAGGAAGCAAAAAAAAAAAAAAAATAAAGCTAATTGCCAAAGTAAAGATGTCATCCATTGTGGCAATGGCCTTGATGTTTATCAAGGCAGCGTGCCATTGGATTGGAGTGAGCATTACAGCTTTCAACTTGTGTTTTTGCAAGGTTTTACAATGAATTTGAGCAAATATAGTCCCTGTGGTTATTACATGGTCTGATTGTCGGCTGTACTACTGTCCATAAGCTGCGCACGTCGGCTCTAATCGGAGAGGAGGCTTCAAGTAATTAGTCAGTGAAGCACTCTCACAGCCCAGTGCAGTCAACCTTATCACTAAAAGAAAATCCTTGGTCCATTTCCTTTTCAGCCGAAAGGCTTACAAACTCTAACCACTGCTTTGCTATGGCTACATAACTGATAAAATATTACCCTGCATAGCCACTGGTGCCTATCCTACTTTCTTTGTCATTTATTACGGTAAAGATATACTACAATGTGTCACAAATTGTAGAACAAGCACTTTCTCCCCTCAGCAGAGTTCTTTTTTTTTTATTTTTTAACTAAATCTATTTCTTAAAGGAAAAACAAAACTGTGCCAATAAGTTTTAAGTGACAGTTTTAACACAGTGACAAAGTGCATATATAGATGTAGCTGACACGTTTATTCATAAGGCCATATAAGGTAACTAGACGGGTCAGATTGCTTATTCCGTGTTTTTTTCCGTCAGTTTTCCGTTATCACGGTAACATTTGAGGCCCTACCCCGCTTCAGATCATGGCCTTGCAACGAGTCAATCAGGGAATCCTTGGAATTTATCCCCAATAATGGGTAAAAACAGGTGACCTGAGTATAAAGGAAGACTGTGATTGTACCAGGTGATTAGCAGGTAAACTGCTAACTTCAACAGTATTTGGTGCTAGCATCTTGCACATGGAAGCAGGGTTCCCATTGACCTGCATTTGTGTTTTAATGACACAATACATACAATATTCAGGGTTCTCACCAGGAATTTTGACAGAATAGGGGGATCGTGTGGTACGCGAGTGAGTGCACTGAGGACCAAATTTAGTAAAGTCAAGCTAAAGTCAGTTTTTTTGTAGTTTTCTAAATGTTTTATTTTTGATCCAGCCTTACTTTAAAGCTAAACGTTATTTGTTGAATTGGTGAAGGGTCATGATGAATATAGTTAGAGAGTTACTCACGCTTGGTATAGATCCTCCACTAATAAATACTCACACACACTGTAGAGACAAGAAATAACATTTAATTTAAAAGTCTGATTCCAAGGTGCACTTTTGAAATTTAAATGAGGTATTATGTGGGACCTGCAGCAATATTGGAACAAACAAACACTCACGCGTGGAGGACGTGCAGCTTCATGTGAGCTACATACTGCTTCTGGTACTCTGGTTGAAGCACTGTTTATATTGGACAGTGCATAAATGCAACATCGGGGGGCAGCTAAATCGCCTGTGTTAAATAGATAGTAATGTGTTTTTAGGTTATTCAGATTAAAAAGAAAGGTAAAACAAGTCCCTTTTCTGTCCAAGTGTGCAACAATTATTACGACGGTACCAATTAAAAATGGAAAAAAAAACACAGAAAATCCCCCCGCTCCCCTACGGAGCGATGGCGCCCCCTACGCTCCGTTTTCAGCAAAATTACAACGTCGGGGGTCAACAGCGGTATTAATTTAGCATGCATATGTCTGGTACAATGACATCATTGATATTTAGATATTTTCTCTACTTTCTTTGTCATTTATTATGGTAAATATATACTACAATGTGTCACATATTGTAGAACAAGCACTTTCTTCCCTCAGCAGAGTTCTTTCTTTTCACGCAATCTATTTCTTAAAGGAAAAACAAACAGTAGTAAGAGGTTTCAAGGGACGGTTTTAACACAGTGACAAAACGCATATATGTACAGATGTAGCTGACACGTTTGTTCATAAGGCCAAATAAGCTAATTATAGCTGCATAATAATGTGTTTAATGCAACCAGTTTTACATCATATCCATTATCTTCCAGGCAATTAGGCGAAAGCATCTTTCTTCTCCAGTACATGCTGGGTCAAAGCAGAGACATCATGCTGGCTGGTGTCAGCACGCATAAATAACTCTGCTGTTCACTGAAGCAAAGCCTCTACCATTGATTGCTGCCTTTTTTTTTCACCCAGTTATCCATGGCTCGTATGGATTTGGAGAGTTATTTGAAGTGAATGTGCCCAAGAACCCACAGCTGCCTCTTCTGTGAGTTAGGAGTATTATGTAAAGCAGGAAGTTCATCAATACAAGTTTCCCACAAGTAGGTACCTTAGCAAATTCTGCCAAAAAGCATGCTCCAGGATGCTAAAGCCTAAATATTTAAGCTAGAATTACAAAGAAGGAAATATGCATTTTCAAACAGTTTCCACATGCACGCTGTCGTTTGATGTTAAATAAAGCACAAGAGTAAGCAGTGAAATTAATATTGTGTGAGACATATTTTACATCATGGATTCTCAACTTTTTTAGGCCGGGAATAAAGGGGAGAGCTTTTTTGTACCCATCCATAAAGTCAGCAAAATGATGGTCCATTGTTATATGAATTACTTATTGATCTGAATAATATCGACTGCTATCCACAACGTTTATTGTTTTGTGATATTATATATAGCCATCTTAAAGATGAAAATCCTTTTTTTTTTTTAATCAGAAATAAAATGAGTTCAAAGAGACCAAGAATGTATTAATTAAATTAAACTGGTAAATAATTGGCATGATGAACTGTGAATGTTGGTAAATTGTCAAAAAAAAGCATGAAATATGGTGAAAAGACATTAAAAGTGACAATAATGGGTCAACATATGGGACATTAGGTGGGAAAAGTGGCATTGCAATTTTATGGAGAAGTGGCAGAAATGAGAGTAATGTAGCAAAAATGTTTGAAAAGAAGAAAATGTATGGCAAGAAAAAGTAATGAAAATAAGGGAACATATGGCAAAATTGGTGTAGTTGCAAAAAAAAGGGTAAAAATAAGCACAAATTGCCTCACATTGTTAAAAACAAGTTTGGATGAACTACAGCCGGGCCACGTATGGACGGGGTAATGGGCCCCATTTATACATTGGTATGTGCCAATGATTCGGTACCACCAACTGTCTTAATATCTGACTCGCAAATGAATGGACCCCAAATCGAAAACCGGGCTACGAGCATCGATCCGTACACACCCATAGATTATACCTAACAAATTTCAGCCCGATCCGTTCCCGAATAACTGAGGAGTAGCAATTTTAACTAGTGTACACAACAACAAGAAGAACATCTAGAAGAAGAAGAACAACAACAAAATGAGTGGCGTTTTGAGTCCGGTAGCCTGGCCTAAAAAATATCATATGGCGACTAGTGTAACCTCTAACCTCCTAGTGTCTTGCGACCCCAAATGGCGTCCCAACCCCAAGGTTGAGAACCCCTGTTTTACATAACCCAACACAGTGGTACAAGTGAGTTCTCGATATGATATATGATTACTTTTGTGTGTCTCAGTCAAAAAAAAAAGAATAATAAATCACACTGAAAAATCTCTCCCATGGCCGTTTTACAAACCCTAATGAATGAAACCTACTGTGTATGTTTGAACCTGATGGCAACACACGCTCAGAGACAGCGACAAACTTCACCCAGAGAACCGTCTGCGATGAAAAATGTTTCCCAACTTTGAAGGTGCTACTAAACGTCATTACGGATAAAAGTTAGTGTTAGTTGTTCTGTCAGCACATTCTTTTGCAAGTTTGCTTATTTTGCACCGTCAGTCAAATGAGAGATTTAAAACACCGGGATTTAATGCAGCGTAAGCTTCCCTTTGATTAAGAATGCCTTCTGATTTTGTGACCAATGAGCTGGCTGCCTTCATTCATACAGCCTGTTTACATGATGAATAGTTTTACCTGCAGAGATGAGAAAATTACCAGCAACAAAGTGACTGATTCAACATTGGTTTATAATGATATAGAACTAGTCTATCATCTTAGAGACAGCACAAAGTAGAGGACACACGGTTTGAAGTTCATTTATATTACAATCATATGCCTTTATCAGTGGGATTCTTCTATAGATTTTTTGACACATTATCAGCCACAGATCAGCGTTCCTTGCTGCAGCCTTGCATAACACAAACAAACTTGACAGCAATACAAAACAAAACTTTACTTTGCAGAGTGAAAGACATTAAACCCTGCAATTTTTCATAAAAAAATCCACAAAATGACTCCAAATTACACAAAAATTGGTTATAAAATCAACGAGTATCGAAGTGAATATCCTGCAGGGACTGAAACGTGTAATTTATGGCTTGGATATTGTTGGTGCCTTACATACAGTATATAGTAGTTATCGAGGAAAGTGTAAACTTTTTTTCAAACCAAAATCTGAGGCGCACTCGAGATTAAATGTCTCCATAATTTGCCTCTGAACAAAAAACAGTTTGACACCCATTTGGAGTCTAATTTTCCCGTTCAAAATTTCGAAATTTAGATTTTGTTTTAGCCAATCACACAGTAATAGGGATGTAACGATTAATCGTAAGGCAGTTAAAAATCGATTCGTAGGTATCAAGATTCACATTGATACTGTTAAAATTGAATCGCGGTACTTTTTTAAACAGCAGAGGGCGCTATCCAGAAGTGTTGGCGGTGGGTGAAATCTGCTAATACTTTCTTTCTGGCCGCCTTCTACTGTTAAAAATATTCGTAAATGATTCCTTACCTCTTTAGCACCGAAAGAATATCTGTAATATTACGTGAATATCTGTAAAAGTCACGTTTTTCTATTAGCTCTGTCTGCTAGCATAGCATCTCTTATTCATTGTAAGATATCTGCATGCCAACCGACCACTGGGTTACCAGCGCCCTCTGCTGGTCCAAACAAATATCTGATGCAAATACAGTGAAATTAATGTTGTTTTTTTTTTTTTGAAAGTTCAATTGTTGAGGCACAAAATACATTTTCAGTTGCACTTTTAAAAAGAAAAAGAACAATTATGCAGTTTTGCATTTTTTTTTTACTATAGAACCAGAATTTAAATTAATAGGCCTCTTATTCATTTGTATTATTCCTTTATTTATTTCATTCAAGATTTATTGTTAGTTAAATTGAATTGTTTTGAATAGTTTATTAAGGGATTATTTTGACAATGAAAAATAAAAGTAAAATAGTAGTTTTTTCCCCAAAAAAATAAAGGAGTATTTTTCAGTCATTTATATACAGTCCCATTTTGTAAAATAAATCATGAGAGAATCGTATCGTGAACCCAGTATCGTGAATCGAATCGTATCGGGAGTTGAGTGAATCGTTACATCCCTACACAGTAACAAATGATGATGTCGTCATTGGCATGCACCGCTACAAAAACAACAAAAACTTTCTTTTGGAATAGTAACGCTAAGGTCATTATGTTGTTGAGTGACTTTTGCTGTTTTTGCAACACAGCACTTTTGCATTCGTCACACCCGGATATCCCGCACTAAATCACTGCCTCATGATTGGTTCAAATCGGTTCGGTTCGGTTTCGAAAGGCAAAGGCGGGAACAGCACAAACACGAGAATCCATCTTGCAGGCAAGGTTACGGGCAGACCCCCACGACCCTGAAAAACAGCAACAAGCGGGTCTGAAAATGGATGGATGGATCAATGGAAGTTCATAGATTTGATATTCATATACAAGTTGAAAACAGCCCAGTGTGAAATTCCAAGTAAAGTTCCTAAAAAGTAATTAAAATTAATGAAAAGGTTCAGAGTAGCAAGACTTCTGTTCAGGTAGCTCATTAAAAAAATCGGAATCGGGAATGGTTAGGAATCAGAACCGGAAGCTTTCAAATTCAAACGATGCCCAACCCTAGTTTGGTGTGGAAACTGGGTTCCCATTGATCTGCATTTCTGTTTAACAGCACAATGCATACAGTATTAATTTACTATGCATTGTATGATACAATGACAATTTATGTTAACATATTTTCTCTGTTCATTAAAACGACACACTTTAAAGATATTTGTTATTCAAAGAGCAGAATAGAGTTACTGACGAACAATTGTTTTTGTAAGAAAAGGGCTTTTGATTAGCTGAAGGTAGCGCATGCTCACTAACTACCTGCAGCACAGGGAGAGCGGCTAGCCTTCTTGCTCATTATATACTAATGAGTTGTCTATTAATGAAAATAGAAAGCATTTATTTTGCAAACACAAAGGGTTCAGCTGGATTAATCACTGCACCGCTGCAACAAAATGAAAACCAAGTGCAGCATCACTCTTGTGTGCCACATTACCTATTATAATAACGACTGTTATCAGGGCTTAATGCATGTTGCTGCAAAACAGTTAAAACAAAAACCTATATGGCAGACATGGGAAACTGGTGGCCCGGGGGCCACATACGGCCCTCGCTCTAATTTTGAGTGGCCTACAAAATAAATGAACAAAATGACTTCAAAAACATACAAAATTACAGAAATATACATTAGACAATACAAATACACACGATTACTCCAAAAATACACAAAATGGCAACAAAACAAAAAAACAACACAAATTTAGAGATAAATTACAAATTGAAAGCAAAAACAAAGAAAACGAATGCACAAAAAATATCTCAAAAATCACAAAATGACAACAAAAATAAACAACAAAAAACGAGAAAATACGCTAAATGATTTCAAAATAACACACAAAACACAAATTTAGAGAAAAATTACAAAATGACAACAAAAACCCAGAAAACGAATACAGAAAAAAATGTCTCCAAAATGACAAAAGAAATACAAAAATTGGCTCATAACACACAAAACAAAAAAAAAAAAAAAAAAAAAATGGGAAGGAAAATACACTACGTGGCTTCAAAAACACAGAAAACAAAAAACAACACAAATTTAAAGAAAAATTACAAAACAACAAAAACACAGAAAACAAATAACGTCTCCAAAATCCAAAATGACAACAAAAATGCACAGATTGACTCATAAAACACAAAACAACAGCCTTTGCCGAGCAACCTTTGCCGCGGTGCCTTCACCAAATTGCGCCGCTTTTGTTGCACAGCCTTCACTGTGCCGCCTCAAGTTCATACAAAGACATAATATAACAGTGAATTTTATACTATCAATGTATCATTATTGATTTGTTTGGACAGAAATGCACTATTGAGATATAAACAGGCATATTTATGATTTTTGTTGTACTAACACATCCAACAACATAGCTGGAGTTGTAGTCGAAATAGTAGTAGTAGTAGTAGTAGTAGTTGCTTTAGGAGGAGTGTGTTAAAGTTTGAGCTGACAATTTTCAAGTTTTGGCCAATTTCCTATTAACACAAAATGGAGAGTATCTCAATAGAAAACTAGAATTTTTGCATTTCCTGAAGAAAATGCAAGTGAGGATGCATGTGCTTGACCCCGTCGCACTGCAATTTGAAAAAAAGTTGAATTTGTTGAAAAATATGAAGAAAAGTTGAAATGGGTTGAAAAGGTTGAAAAAAGTTAAAATGGGTTGAAAAAGTTAAAATAGGTTGAAAAGGTTGAAATGGGTTGAAAAAGTTAAAATGGGTTGAGAAGGTTGAAAAGGTTGAAAAAGTTAAAATGGGTTGAAAAAGTTAAAATGGGTTGAAAAGGTTGAAAAAAGTTAAAATGGGTTGAAAAGGTTGAAAACGGTTACAATGGGTTGACAACGTTGACATGGGTTGCAAGGTTGCAAACCGTTACCCTGGGTGCACCGGTTGCCCAAGTTGCCACTGGTTGACCCGGTTGCCCCACCGTTCCACTGGGTTGCCCCGGTTGCACCACGTTAAAAGGGGTTGAAAGGTTGAAAAAGTTAAAATGGCTTGCAAAGGTTGAAATGGGTTGAAAAAATTGAAATGGGTTGAAAAAGTTAAAAAGGGTTGAAAAGGTTAAAAGAAGTGTAAATGGGTTGGAGGTAGTAGCTGAACATGTGAAAGGTTGAAAGGTTTGGATCAGTTAAAGAATGGCTGGTGAGGAAGGGTTTAGAAGTTTCCAAGGTTGACATTTCCAATGTAAGTGGATGGGAGCAAAAAGTTGCCAAGGCAATAACTCAAAAAGTTGATAAGTTACAAATTATGAAAGCGATAGCATACATGTCGTGAATTTTCTGAACGGTTTGACATCTTGATTGTTAAAATCGGACAAACGGTGTCGGAAGAGATAGGGCTAGACGGAAGAAGAAAAAAATATAATAATAATAATAATAAAGGACCGCGAATACAATAACACAATAACACAATAAAAAATAAAGCATGCGTCTCATTGACTTTTTTTGATCGAGAGGCCAAAACACAAGTTCGTGAAAAATTCCTAACATTTTTTTTTTTTTTTTTTTCTCTCCCCATATTAAATTGTCTTCACTCTGCAGGGGGCGCTAATGCGGCAATTTCCATATTTCCATATTGAGCTGGTTTAGGTTCGAGAGTAACAACCGATTTACATTTGACGCAAATCAAAGTTTATATGTGCAATACAATTTCTGAAAGTGCGGGGGCATGCTTACGACATGACAAGGGTCCCTGGTCACTGACAGGCACGTGGCGTTTGCATAGGCTCCGCCCCTTACCTCGTAGTGTGGCCACTACAACAGCAAGAGGCCCTTCGCCAGCTCGTAGCGCTTTGGCCTAATTGAGAGAAAAATTACAAAACAACAACAAAAGCAGAAAACAAATGCACAAAAAACTGTCTCCAAAATCACAAAAACAAATTACACAAATTGGCTAAAACAGAAAACAAAAAAAAACAAAAACAAAACTAACAAAATGAGAGAGAAATACACAAAATGACAACACAAACTCATTGTTCTTCCCTGTATTAATGCTCACATTGGTCATCATTCTAAATGCTGACATGAATGTTGATAATGTGGCCCTCAGATCAGACAATCACATTTTTGTGTCCTCACCGTGATAAAAGCTGCATATTTCTACTATATGATATCTTCAAACATGCATGCTATCTCGCAACATCATTTTAATATACACGTAAAGTGGTTCAACTTTAAACTCTCCAAGAGATACTCAAAGGAAAAGATTAATTCGGAGGCCAAATAATACAATTGGTGCTTGTCAGAATAAAATGATAGGGTTAACACATGCCAGACATTTATATTGCTTCGATCTTACAGTTTGCAGTACAGTTTTCATCCACTCCATAGTGAATGAGATTTAAATCACTCAAGATAATAATAACCTAAGTAAATACATTTCAAATCATAGCCAACTGCTGAGTAGCTGTCAATTCTTGGTGAGTAGAGTTTATAACACGAACGGAAAAATGGATGATTGAACGGCCAGAAGGAGGAGAGGTTACAGGCTTTCAATTGTCCTTAAAGATTTTTTTGAAAAGAAGCCTTTTTCCACAAGGTTTCAGTTTCACAGGAAGTTTTTTTTTTTTTTTTGTGTGTGTGTGTTGCACTGAAAATGATCTCAAAGTAATTGCACCGATTGTCTTCTTGCCAAGGGTTGGATTTAAAATATTCAACATTTTCAGTAGAGCTGCTCTTTTGGGGGAACAAACAACAATTAAAATGGTAGATTTTCTTCAGTTGAAACAAAGAAGCAGTGGGAGGCAGAAGAGAAGCTCAATATCATCACCGCTCTGTACAATCATCCACAGAAGTTAAAAAAAAAAAAAAAAAAAAGTTTTATCCAAACAATGTATAAGAATTTGGTTTGGGTTTTTTTTCTAACTGTTTGTATAGCCAGCGGAGCTAGAGACGCCCCCTCGGAGAGGTCGAGATGTGGCGAGCACGTGTGGGCTTTGGCAGCTCCAGCAGATGGTTCTTGATCAGACATTAGGGCCTGGACACTGAGCTTGTCTGGCCACGAGCGCTCTGCCTTAGCCTGTGGGATATTAACCGCCTTGTGAACTTCCAGCTCCAGTTATGCTTTGAACAAATCACCACGTGTCGCAGCCAGGCTGCAGGAACTGGAAATATTACAAAACCTCCATTTTTCACGCTCTCTCACCATCTATACAGAACATTAAAACTAGACTCGGCAATTAGGAAAGTTGGAAACAAATGTTAACTGTGGCAAACATATTACGTTTTATCGTCTCTATCTGTGATATCTGGAAGATCATTTAGAATAATTATTGGATTTTTTTGCGATTCTGAAGCAGGATGTTAAGATGGACGGTGGCTGAGAAGTGCAAAACACATTTACAATTTTGAAAACAAATATACATAATTACTACAGAACTTACTTACATAATAACCAATTGGTTACATACATTTTAACCTTCAACATAATATGTACAGTATTCTACAATTGAATAAATATAATAATTATATATATATATATATACATTGGAGATTTTAGATGCAGTGCGATAAAATCTGATATCCGTTTTCTGGCTGATATCGGACCAATACGGGACACCGCTAATTTTAAATGAAAAATCAATAACAGTAGTTTGCTCTATTTACCTTGTTTTGTACTATTTCAGTACGGTTATGTAAAGTAAGTTCATCTAAATAAGGAAAGACGATAAAACGGAAACATAACGGAAATGGGTGAAATGACACGGATGTGATGCGGACATGGGGAAACTGAAAAGTTTTGAAACAGAAAATCAGATGCACTAATAATCTAATGTAATCGGACCTACAAACTATTTATAATGCATTGAAATGCTGTTGGTCAGTTCACGTACACTACATCATTTTTTAAATGGTTTTCAAAGCAATCTGAAATCAAAGTTGATGACATTTTTTAGATCTCAAGGCACCGTCTTTAAATTGCGTCTCATATTATTTTTTGTATACATTGTGTTGGCTCATCATTCTACAGATGAAAAAACAACGCTTTCTCTATTATTTCTTAAATATATCAAACGCACACCTGTAAATGTACAAAACTATTTGTTCATTACGCTTTCCAACCAGATGCTGCAATGGTTGTTCTGCTTGCTGAGTTAAGCTTTGGTTGATGGTTCTAATATTTAGAGAACACACCTTTAAAAAAAAAAAGCATGCAGCTATAAAAGCCCCAAACAGCCTAAGCTAAGCCCTCCTTCTCTATCAGGCTTTCATAAATTAAACAACCTCTCCTCCATCAGATATATTGTTTGTATCCAGCTTAATCTGAGATATTTTTCAGAAAATGCTGTTTGAATAAATCAAATATTGTCACGTATTTCATACATCGATGCAATGAGGGATTTAAAGCCAATCGTCAAAGGGAAGAAGGGTGTTGGCTGTATTTCAAAATAGTAACATCAAAAGCCACAAGGGTAATAGGAGGAAAAAAAAAAACAAACAAGTAAAAGTAATTTCTATGTCATGTTTGAAATATCTTGTGTATTTTGTTATACATAAAGAAACTAAATGAACCAAGTGAGTGTTGGATAGGTTTGAAATGTGAAGATAAAAAAAAAAAAAAAAAACGTACAACTGAACAGACGCTTTAGGAGCTGCACTGTGAAGCTTTAGTCGTGATAATCTACTTTAGTGTGATGAATTATAGTACAAAATAATAACACAGGCAAAGCTCTCAATAATGCAATGAAAGAATAGCTTCCAGAACACGTTTGGGTTATTTGTAGCATTCTTTAATAATAGTTTATCTCTGACTTTTTTTTTTGTTTATTATTTATCCAGATGCACACATTTTCATAACAGATGTGCTCATTGAACTTTTCCTTAAAGCCTTCACTAATACACTTTTAGAGGATGAGACACAGAATAACATAAGCCTGCGGGTACACTGTGTATCTCTGGCATATTCATCCATCCAGTGAAACAATGTTTCCAGCCGCAGGATATCATAACCTCACTGTTACTTCAAAATACGTGAACACAGGATGTGATGCTCAATCTTAGTGAAACCCTGTTCACAATATGATTCTTGTTAGTTTTACCGTAACATGTGATTACTGTCAGGATAACAAGCATTAGAACAAGTTTCTATTGGGGACAAGTCCCACAGCATTGGATTCACGTTAATAAAAGATAATTATGAAAAGCTTTACTCGTACTACTAGTAACATAAAATTGTCTACTATTAGATAATTTCACTGTACTAGCAAGGAATACTCACCAGGATCGGGGTCAATTACATAATTCAGTTACAATTACGTTTTCAATTATCCATGTTCGACTACAATTCAATTATGATTTACAATCAAACTGCAAGTAATTTACTATTTTTTTCACCAAAAGTTTAGTATTAAAAATGACGGCAATCATACAATATTAAAACCGTGAGCTCCTGCAAATATTGCTGAGTTTCATTTACAAATTGATTCATGTCAGTTTTACCTTTTAGTGCGGACCGAATTGGATGCTCCAAAGGGCCAGATTTGGCCCCCCTAGCCTTAAGTTTGACACATCTGACTTAAGTCAAAAGATTCACTAGTACTGTAGACTTAATAAGGCTTACTAATAACACTTTTTAATGCGTTTCGTATGTATTATTTAAGGGTCAGTGTTACATTTAGAGAACTTTGACAATTTGTTTACTAAATTGCTAGGTATGAAACAATAAGCGAGAAAAGACATTTTTACAAAATAATACAATGATCCAACGTACCCTAATGTCGCCTCATGATAAAAAAAAAGAAAAAAAGAAGTTAAAATAGGTATGTTTCTCTGAGTCTGCTGATTTTACTGATTGCTCTTTGTTTTTTTATTTTCCAGCAGACTAAATGGAAGTGAATAGGGATTAAAAGTTAAGCAGGCTATTTGGTGCTGAAATACATTTATTTGAGGATTATCAGCTTCGTTTATCTCCCAACAGTAATGGAAAGGGAATGACGTTACATTTCTGTGACAACAGCAATCCTTCCATCTACATAAAGCACAGTCACCTGCATGGCAGATTGTGATGAAAGTGGGTGTTTAAGCAACCGGTGGCCACATGTGGCCCTTGGATTCATTTTGTGCAACCAGCAAACAGCAAGCACAAAATCATTAAAAACACACACAAACTGGCTCCAAAAAACATACAAAAATTATAATAAAATACACAAAAAAATACAGAAGGAAAACAGAAATCGACAAAATGAACCAAACCATACAAAATTGCAATAATGAATACAAAAAGAATAACAACAACAAACCACCACGTGTCGCAGCCAGGCTGCAGGAACTGGAAATATTACAAAACCTCCATTTTTCACGCTCTCTCACCATCTATACAGAACATTAAAACTAGACTCGGCAATTAGGAAAGTTGGAAGCAAATGTTAACTGTGGCAAACATATTACGTTTTATCGTCTCTATCTGTGATATCTGGAAGATCATTTAGAATAATTATTGGATTTTTTGCGATTCTGAAGCAGGATGTAAAGATGGACGGTGGCTGAGAAGTGCAAAACACATTTACAATTTTGAAAACAAATATACATAATTACTACAGAACTTACTTACATAATAACCAATTGGTTACATACATTTTAACCTTCAACATAATATGTACAGTATTCTACAATTGAATAAATATATATATATATATATATATATATATATATACATTGGAGATTTTAGATGCAGTGCAATAAAATCTGATATCCGTTTTCTGGCTGATATCGGACCGATACGGGACACCGCTAATAACAAAAATACACAAAATTACAATAAAAAATGAACAAAAACAAAAATAATAAACAAAAAATGAAAACAAAAATACTCAAAATGAATCATTGTGCACAAAACTAAAATGAAAATACAAAACATGACTTTAGGAACACACAAAATGAAAACAAAAATATATATATATACAAAATGGCAGCAAAAATGTGCCAAATAACTCAAACAAAGAAGAAATAAAAACAAACAGGAAAAACAAACAAAATGACAATTAAAACGCAAAAACACACAAAAATGAATACAAGAAACTTACAAATGACACACAAACGTGTTCTTGCATTAATGCTCAGATTAGTCATTATTCTAAATGCTGACTTGAACGTTGGTAATGCGGCCCTCAACTCAGAAAATCACATAGTTGTGGCCCCCACAATTGCTGCTCCGTAAAAAAAAAAAAATTTTTTAGTGATTTTAAATCGCTTCATAAATACTGTAGGGTAGATTAAGATTCAGTATGGTAAATAATGTAGTGAAAATCTCCATCCTTAAATAAATCCACTGTGGTTAACAAACTGTAAGAGTGTGAAAATGCATAATAAACCTGTCAATGTCAAGTACAGAAAGCTATTTCTTAAGTTGTTTTTTTTTCCCTCCCTATGAGACACTAATTTGTGGTTAATACATTTAGTCAGCACTGCTGTGTTTCTGAAAACCTATTGAGGACATGACAAAAAAAAACAAAAAAACAAACACACTGACAAGTAGCTGGATGTGTAATTCAGAACCAAGGACAGCTCATAAAAAACTTGGCCAGAGTGGGGTGGCTGAAAAATAGCTGTGTTTATTCACTTCAAGCACTGCAGGAATATTTAGTATTTTATAATAAAATACAACATTATGCTGGAGAGTTTATCACAATAGCATGAAGGTCTTTTTTTTCCGTACCTGCTAAAGCTGAAAAGGGTCGGTAGCATTGCTGGAGCTTATCCCAGGTGACATTGGGAGCAAGGCAGAGAAACCCTCCAGGATGTGACGCCCATCTATCACTGAGCTTCCACAGACAGACAATTTGGAGAGGGCAAGAACAGGACTTGAACCTACAATCTCAGCACCGAGAGGCAACTACTAACATCATCATGACATCGTTTGGATCACAGGAATGAACTTAGTTTCAATGTTAGATCCAGAATGTACTGTACTGTCTAATAATGAGATATGCAAATGAGATATTCAAAGAGACATTATCATCAGTAGCTTACTGTTCAAGGACCTTATCCATCCTTCCATCCATCCATCCATTCATCCATCCACAACTGAAAGAATAATGCATTTAAGCATCATGTGCTGGTGTACACAAGATCAGTCGCTCCAGGATTTTTGTGATTGTTGTGGGCTGAAATGCCTGATTTCGCGGGCCATTTTCCAAAAGTTACGGTAAAAAGTTGCAAATTTTTTTCAGCCCTAAAACATACTTAACTCACAATTAAGTTAATGGTTTCTACCAATTATAAATACATATTGACCAGACATGTTCTAGAAAAACTATGCTTTATTGTTGGAAAGCAAACACCAACACACTTTTTTTTTTAGCTTATACACTGAGCGTACGCTGAATGCAAAAGGTGCAACAGTTTTTAATCAAAATGATCATCAGAAGTGAAAGTCAGTAAACAATATTGAACTTACGGAATCTTAAAGTGCAAAACATGAACCCGTGCAGAAGCAAAATGCTTGTCCATAGACGACTTCCGCTTGTGCTCGATGATAACATTGCATTTTGAACAAAAGAGTTTACTGCCATTCTTATGAAGCAACGTTGGATACTGCTTTGCATGGTCCTTAGCCGATATTGCTGTTGACAAATGCAAGGTTTTTCTATCGCACACAACTCAATTGAATGCTTTCACGCAGCACTGGTTGAAAACAGGATGTGACGTAGGCATTTTCTTCTTCGTCTTAGCCCGTAGTACATCTTCCGCTATTTCCGTAGCAACTACAAGAGCTGAAATGCCAAAAAAATAACAATAAGTGGCTGCATATTTATGTTTTTTTTTTTTTTTTTTCAGAGAAGTTGCGGGAAAGTTGTGGGTTTTTGGAAAAAATGCTTTGCTGCACTGATTTCGTGAAGTTTGCTTGATTTTGCATTAATAGTTACGATCGTAACATCGCAAAATCCTGGAGGACTGCAAGATGCTCAATGGCTTAACTACATTATTACATATATATATATATATATATATATTGCATTATTATTTATAATTACCATTCTAAAATATGTGATTGCGCATTTCATACTATTTTTTATGAGAGCTATAGTCACGTATTTATTTATTTATTTTTTCAATAAATGCTGCATTTTTAACACATTTTGTGGTGATAGGGTAGGTGAATTTTTTTCATTCTTCAAATGGGACAGAACAAGTTTGAGAACCACTGATTGTCCATTTACATCCATTATACCACCTGTGTCAAACTCAAGGCCCGAGGGCCAAATCCGTCCATTTGGAGCAATGAAATTTGGCCCGCAGGAAAAAGTAAAAATTACAGCGAAAACATGAATCATTGTGTAAATGAAACTCAACAATATTTGCAGGAACTCATAGTTTTCTTAATTCGCTTATATCGCATGATTGCAGTCATTTTTAATGGTAAAGTGTTGAAAAAACTCCTACAACATATTTTAATTTTGAAGATGACGATATTAAATATCAATATTTCTCCCCAGAACCAATTCTTTTTATCACTATGTCTGCATATGTTGCCATAGGTTGACACAACATGGTGTATTGCACTTTGATGTGAATTTGAATTAAATGTCAGAGTGACTCACTGACTTGTGTTGCTCATTATTTTTTTTTTGGAACTAAGACAAAACTGACCTAAATGGATGAGTCTTTTATTTTTCAAATATTTAATACATAATCACAAAAACTGCATTCATTACAAGGGGGGAAGCATACAGTAACTTTATTTAACTTCTCCTCTCTGAGTAAATCAAAGCTTTCCAATAAGGTTTCTACCCCCAGAAACAGTAAAACAAGAAGAAAAAGAAAAAAAAAAAAACATTTAAATGTATTGTTTCTGGGAACATTTTTACTTTGTTTTTGGAAAAGGGAACCAAGAAAATTAAAAATTTAAATATAAGATCACTCTTTCCCAACCTTTCCATTGTCCTACCCTGACTCCCTCTTCCCTGTTCCTTCCCCCCTCACCAAGGTGTAACCCTACACTACCCTCTCTTTTTAGTTATTATATTCTCCCTTTTTATCTTTAGGGCGGGCTGGTGATGGTCACAACTATGCTATAAAAAAAAGCATTTATTTAATTGCAATAATAAAACATGCATTGCTGTCGCAAAAATATTGCACTACATGTAGTGTTTACCTTCGATGTGCTGACAAGGTAAAAAAAATAAATAAATAAATAAAAATGCAATAATTGTGACTATCAAGTTGAGATACTTGTACAATCACATTAAACCAGAATTGCAATATATATCAAATCGGCACCAAGTACATATTATACAGACATCTGTAAAACTGCAGATTAACAATAAAAACAACCTACACAAAAATAGGCTGAAGAAGACACTAACCTCACACTGAAGGAGAACCAATGACAGCTGGTCCCCACTTGTCTCCAGAACCTAGAACCACCTGAAGCCAATCAACTGAGCTTACATGACTAAAATCTCCCATTGTTTGAAATGAGTGGTTGGACATGTGGAAAAGCAATCAACACACCCAGTAAAAACTACTGCCATCGTCACAAAAAAAGAAACTAAAGAAAAAAAACTGGACAGCTAGTTCATAATGGTGATGAAGTACGTTGAGAACAGCATAAAGAACAAAAAAATTATGATTTATTTGCCTAATGGGATGGAGAAAAAAGCAGGGATGAGGGAGAATGAAGTGTGACACAGGATGCAGAGCTGGCTAAGGGACGAGCACATTCTGTCACACCTAACAAGCCTCTCTGTCAATCACACATAAAAGAAACAAGAAAAAAACATGTACACATTCAGCCCAAGTGGGAATACATGTTCCTAAAAAAAACAATTCACAGAAAAAAGGCATGCAGAAACTTTTTCTCTGCAAAAATGCATTGAAAGTATACACAGTGACAGAAGTAGACATCTGAAACTGAACGTTGTAAAGTTAAAAGCATATTAGATCAGTGATTATCAACCTTTTCAGCCTGCGACCCCCCAAAATAAAGGTTCCAGACACTGGGGAGAGATTTTTGGGGCACATCCATAAAGTCAGCAAAGTGATGGTCCATTATTCTATGAATCTGTGATAACCCCATTTATTTATTCATCACTATTATCCAGGAAGTTTACTATTATTTGTGCCATAGTACATAGTCATCTTAAAGATGTAAATCATTGTTTTAATCAGAAAAATATGGGTTAAAAGTGACCAAAAAAGGTGGAAACCATAGAAATTGGTTAGAAGTTGCAAATTGTGGTCCAAACAGACAAAAAAGTGGTAAAAAAAAGGTTCAAAGTGTCATCAATGTCTTAAAAGTGGCAGAAAAAAGTAGGAACAATTAATTTAAACTGGCAACTAATGAGCATAATAAATCATGAATGTAGTTAAATTTGCAAAAATAGGTGTGAATAAAGATGAAAAGATGTTAAAAGTGACAATAATATGCAACATTAGGTGGGAAAAGTGGTGGAAAAGGGTTTATAAATGCTGGAAATGTCTTGAAAGTGAGAAAAAAAAAATGTGCAGAGAAGGCCATTAAATTTGATGGAGAAGTGGCAAAAATGCATTAACAAGAGCAAAAAATATGGCAAGAAAAAATTATGAAAATAGGTTAAAATATGACAAGTTTGGTGTGAAAATATGAAAAATGTGAAAATAAGCAAAAAAGGGCTCAAATTGTTTAAAAAATATTCTTAGTTTATTTAAGGCCTCTGGCGACCCCCTCCCAGTGTCTTGCAACCACAAATGGGGTCCTAACCCCACGGTTGAGAACCCCTGGTTTACATAACTGTAGCACATACACAGCATTTCAACCAGGGCTGGGGTCAATTATAACTGTAATTGCGTAATTGATAATTAATTGTAATTATGACATAAAAAATTGTAATTGTAATTGAAAAAATATATTGCTGTTGTAATCATTATTAAATTGTAATTGGGTTCAGATAATTAATGTATTAATTGTAATTGGCAAGGAAAGTATGTCAAAATTGTCATTTAGAATTTAATTAAAGGCAAACCTGTGGAACCACATTGCAGTTCTATGGCCTACAAATTAGAATTTTGCTGGATAATTTGCAGATTTGAGATTAATGGAGCAAAATTGCATTAAAAGGAGTAAAAATATGGGAAGAAAAATAGTTGGAAATGGGTTAAAATATGCCAAGTTTGGTGTAGTTGCAGAAAAAGGGTAAAAATAAGCAAAATGTGTTTCTTAAAGGCTTCTGGGGACCCCCTCCCTGTGGCTCGTGACCCCAAGATTGAGAAGCCTTTTTTATTAGAGAAGTGTTAGATGTACCTCCACCTTTTTTTTGTTTGTTTTTTTTTAAGCACACTGATGATGTCTGGTTCCTGTTTCCTGGCTAAAGATGTTCTCGTCTGGTAACAAAACATGGACAAAAAAATATTACTGCACTCCAAGTTGAATAAATGAAATGGAAAAACAAGAGATATTTTTCTCAAAACTAATTGAATCAAACATAATAGGTTAAAAAAAACAAACAGATCACTAATGAATCTTGGCAACAATAGTCTGCTTTCTTTCGTGTAAATAAATAGATTTGCTTTCGCCAAGCAACACCTGCACACTCCACAAAATAATACACAACTTTGGCACCGAAGCCCAAAGCACTTGAAAACAATTTCACTGGAAACTTTTCTGAAAGCACCGTTTTATTAGCAGGAATTAAAAAAAAAAAATCCTGTTATCGCATGCAAATAATAAACTATAGCAGCTTGCTCAGAAAGCAACAGGAGCAAACAAATAGCAGTTGCATAAGCTTAAATGTTGATTCAATTTAATATTAGCTAAAAGCCATTATGGCATTTATGAGGTTGCAGGAAGTGCAATTAGCCCACTCGATTCGCTCACAGCAACAAGCGGGAGATGTTTGACAAAAACAAAGCGCAAAATGACAAGAATGAGCCGAAAGAAGGAAAAAAAAACCCAACACATAGCAAAACAACGGGGTACAAATCGACTATTTGTTAAACTCAGGTGCTGCTGCTAAGGCTAAATCCCTCATCCCCCAAACAAACTCTTTGATCCAATCCAACAAAGAGAGTGCATTCATGCCCCAAGTGGAAATAATCAGTTTCAAATGCACCACACAAAAATACAAAGCAGGACAAGGAATAAAAAAAAAATCACAGGTAATCTTTACCTGCTGCTGAATTACATGCTGCTCATGGACAATTTGTGAAACCAATGCATTACATAAAAAAGGGAAAAAAAAGAAAACAGAGGGACAGTCTGGCAAGTTTTATCCTCTCCGCCCCTAAAGGCTCGAATGTGTGAGGCTGCATTTATTAAGATGTGAGTGAAGGAGGATGAGGTCGAGGCTAAATGAATGATAGGCATCACTGTCACACAGCAGACTTCCAGCATGCCTCCTTAGAGATAACAGCCAGCTGTCTAATCCCAACACACCATCATCAAGGTCACCATCCTGCTTATTATGGAAATGCCACCGCTTCTTAAAGCTTATTTTTGTATTTTTTGCTGCATTGAGATTGAATAGCTTTTTCTCCTCAATAAATCTAAAAAAAATAATCGAAATAATTAATAATATTTTCATCAAGCCATCCGTCATCATTTTAGGAGCCGTCTCTGGGACATAGTTTACATCATTGGTTCTCAAACTTTTTCAGCCCACAACCCCAAAAATAAAGGTTCCAGAGACCAGGGACCCCCACTGTACCTGAAGGTGGTTGAACACAGACATGAACATTGAAGAACAGTCATGTGGAGACAGGGCCATCTATAGAGGGAATACAATGGAGAGCTTTTTTGGGCCCATCCATAACCTTGCCTGCAAGATGGATTCTCCTGGTATTCACAAACACCAGAATCCATCATGTACTGTTCCCACCTTTGCCTTTCAAAACCAAACCAAAATGGTTAGAACCAATCACGATGCAGTGTTGTGGTTTACGGCGGGATATCCGGGTGTGACGAAGGCAGAAGCGCCGAAGCAAAACTGGCGCATGCGCAGTTACAGGGAACTAGCTGGGCTATCGCTATTAGCATAGCTCTGAATCAAAATAAAAAGATGTCGACGCAGGAAGATGAACGTGTGGAAACTGCTATAAACTCAGTTTCAGAAGAATCCAGTTTTTCCTTTTTGAAAGAGCGAGAGGCACTTTGTGCATTTTTGGATAGTAAAGACGGCAAAGCGGAGCCTTGTTGTTGTTGTAGCTATAGCAACGTCTTTGCGGCGCATGTCGATGACTACATCATCATTTGTTACCGTGTGATTGGCTAAAACAAATCATGGTGGACAGGCGCTTTGCCCAATCAGCTTCTCGCGTTAGGGGGGGGGGGGGGCTACACATCAATCTGGCTCTGACAGGTTAGCCCATCCATGAAGTCAACAAAGTGATGGTCCGTTGTTCTATGAATCTGTGATAACCACATACAGGAAGTTAAATATTATTGGGCCATAGTATAAAGTCCTACGATGAACTGGCGCCCTGTCCAGGGTGTACCCTCGCCTAGCGCCCCGTCTGAGCCAAAGCTAGGCATAGGCAGACCCCCGCGACCCTGAAATAGGACAAAGCGGGTCTGAAAATGGATTGATTGATAGTATATAGTCACCTTAAAGATGTAAATCCGTGTAACAATCTGAAATAAAATGGGTTAAAAGTGACCAAAAATGGTGGAAAAGGTTGTGAAATAATATTGTAAAAACCACATAAATAGGTAAAAAGTTGCAAATTAGAGTGGCCAAAAGTGGTAAAAAAGGTTTCAAAGTGTCGATATTTGCTTAAAAGTGGCAGAAAAAAGTAGGAATAATTTTAGATTTTCAGGGGGAAAATTATAATTGTAATTTTAGTTGCTGGTCACCGTAATTGTAATTGAACTGTAATTGAACATTGATCATTGAAGACGTAATTATAATTAAAAAATGTTATTGACCCTAACCCTGATTTCAACAAACAATGATAAAATATTTACACAGTTTTACAAAGTGTATCTGACGTATGTAGCCAACAGTAGCGTTAAGTTCTAAAATTCTACTTCATGGTGTTTGACAGCGTGTGAGATTTGTGCCAATGACACCCAGCACAGCACAAAAAACAGCAGACGGGAGGGTAATGAGGAGGCAAATATGATTAAAACCATCGCCTCAGGCTGCACCGGACCTGCCATTAAACCAGCAGACACTCCTTAGAGCTAATCCATCACACTGCTTAGCTCCCACGGAGAGAAGGAAGGGAGACAACAACAAGTCCAGCCCCAAACACCCACTCGCTCATCCAGAGGACACAAGTAACCCTGCAGGAGGCTCAGCTCACTCCTTATTAAAGGCCTTCCGCTAAAGCCCATGGCAATAGGTCTGCTGCTGCTGCACGATTATGGAGCCTCCAGTACAAACTGCGACGTTGTGGTCACACATGTTTTGTCTTTACTAAGACCGAATAGTATTTTGCACATCAGCGTGGAGGACAAAGTAAATTCCAGTAAATTTTCCACCTACGGTACTTGCAATGTGCGAACAATCACCAAATTTTGCACAAAGTTCCAGTCCCATCCCAGATTGCCTCAGCTGCAAAAACAGACCAATCATCCTAAAGGTAGCGCAACAGCAAGCCTCTAAAGTTCACATTTAAGCAATCATATGTGCTACAGATTTGCAACTTTCTGAAAACTGTCACCCCAAGAAACCTTTGCACTTTTAAACACACTGCAAATAATGAAACCCTTTTTTTTCCTTGCAGAAACATATCTCTTCCCACAGTTTTTGCTCAATTTACAGACTGTCCTACACTAACAACCCACGCAGATTTTTGTTTAATCAAGAACTGAGCTTACAGTACATCAAACTGTCTTGTTTTGCATAAAATATATGATTGTAGATATGGTGCAAAATGTGAGAGTTTGTAGAATGTGACGATAGCTTATGTATAAAAAAATCCAAACACGTGAAATAAATTTATTGTTACAAATGATGGGAAAAAATTTAGAGACTGATATTTACACAAAGTTACGGCTACAAACTTGTAATCCAACATTTATTCACATGTTTTTTAATTACTTGCGTAAATGATCGTTTACAACCACAACTCTCCGGTTACAACTTCTCCAATCTGCATTTGCAACATATCTACCTTCATAAAAATTGCCTGGCCCTGCCGGTATGCATTTTATATAAGGATAGAACAAAATGAAATTTCTTGGCTGAAACCAAAAATTAGAAACCCTACTCGTACATTAAATAATATTGCACAGGCCTATAACTGACTGGACTGCTGAAAGAGAGTCAAAATAAATATATGGTTTCTCATTAAAACACAAAGTGCATTGAAGTTATTAATAAAGATCAGCTTCTCTGCTTTATTTATTATCCAAGCATGTTCTTGGTTCTCGGTTTCAGTGAGAAAAGTGTTCTGGCTGAAAACGCACTTTTGGGCCATTTTCGGCTGGAAAGATTTTGATGGCCGAAATATCTTCTTTTTATAAGAGGTGTCCCGATTTGATATTGATATTGGATATCTGTCCAATATCAGCCTGAAAATGATAATCGGATATCGAATTCAAATTTCTGTTTTTTTATTTATGTTATTGAATTGTAGAATACTGTAGATATTATGTTGAAGGTTAACATTTATGTAACCAATTGGTTAGCAATAAATGGGTCAGTTTTTCTCATGCCTACTGTTGCTGACTATTGTTCTCTGTTTGAGTAACATCACTTGATCAAGTTGTAACGGGACATCCCTTAATTTTATACTACAAAATTTACAAAAAAAAGCAAATTTTTGGCTCTTTATGCATTCTTATCTTCAACAATTGAAGCATTTTAGAGAAAAAAAAAACAATCAAATAATCCATGTTATTAATTTTATTACAGTTGTCTAACATCCTGAAAATCTAGTGAATACAAACCAAAATCTTTCTGAGGCACAAGAAACAAACCAGAAATGTGGCTGCCTTTAGGAGACTGACGGTACATCTCACATTGATTCCTTTTTTTCCTAAAAGTACCGTACACTCCCGACTGTGATGGCTATTGGTTAATATTACTGAAGTAGTAGATGGGGCTAGTCTGAATGACTTTTCCCCCCACAGCCCATTAGAGTAGATCAGCTTCTTTGGCTCTCATGCACTGAAACGATCCATAAAATCCCCCAAAGACACAAAAGTCATAGATTACAATGGGAGAGAAACCACATGCAGCTCAGTGCTGAGCAGAGCATGTTGGATCGGTGGGCAAAGCCGGTAAGATAATTATCAGCAGGCCACGTACCCTGTGGAGAAATAAGGTATCTTGTGCCCCAGGCTCTTTAAATGAGCATGCCAGACCAGTTGAAAGATGCTGATGCTTCTTTTTATGAGGGGAAAACAAGCAGCAGTTCCATTAAATGAATAAACTCTCCACGTTGGCTAAACTTAAGTACCACATGAGGTGCTGGAGTAGTGCTTAAATGCGACTGCAAATAGAAGAAATCCTAACGGATAACGTTTGGGGCTTGTACGAATGACCTGCACCAAAATAAAGACATACAGCAAATTATAAAAGTTTCCCAAACAAACACTTTTCAGGCCATAAAACAAAACTGAATACCAACAAAAACTCACTCCACACGGACAGCAGAATGAACAAGTGCTACTTTTAAAAGCTGTGCCTGTATAATGGTGTGTAATTACATTAACACTCCTATTATCCTCAAACACATTTTACCCATGGGGTCAATCTGACCCCATGTATATTTGCCTCCAGAAAATGATTCAGAACATTACTGACCAAGTTTTTTTGTGTGTGTGTGTGTGTCAGGCACTTTATTTATTAGACACATAAATAACCCCTTGATAATAAAACCTTGATCTGTTCTCTAGCGCCACCATCAGGCCAAATTATTAAATTAGAATGAATTTATCTTAAATGTCCATAACTTGCTATTTTTCACCGTCATCTCCATTTGTTCTAAGAACCCCAAAAACATAGTATTTGAGCTTTATTTTCCCAAACTCGCCTGTTTTCCAGAATTTTAGCCTCTTTAAAGTCACTTTCTGAGCAACTACACAAACAGGCTGATTTGTGGCCTACTTATGCATATTCATGAGTGGGCGTGTCTATAGACGGGACACTGACTTCCCCCGCACGGTGACGAAGGGTCAGAGGATGGCCCGCCCTCCTCCCACCCACTAAGTAGCCGAGCTCATGCTGCTTTCTAAACACGAGACAGAGTGTGGGGGCGGGGCGTTTGTCGGTACATACAAACTGTAGAAAATACATACATAGCACTGCGCGAAGGACGCTGAAATGCTCACCTTCATGGTTGTGTCTGTTTACATGTCAATCACAGCAGAGAGCTTCCTGGAGGCGTGGCTTCTCCAGCTCAGTGTCACGTCAAATAAATTTGTCATCAAAGTGGGAACGCGTCATCAAATTGGAGCGAGGTGTTTGGGCTCATCCTGCAGTAACAAAGGAGCAAATCACCCTCTGACTAACGATTGAGGGAATCAATGAAAAAAACACTTTGGGCCTGTGTATGAAGCCCATATAGCACTTTATGATGTTTAAAGCACAGAAAAGTTGATTTAGTGTAACATGGGACCTTTAAACAAGTTTTCATCCAAATCTTCTCAAATTTACTGACAAGATTATTGACAACACGAGTATGAACCCCATTGGTTGGGGTGATGATATGACATTTCTTGCAGCACCACCATCAGGAATGTTAGGTCACACATGGGTCACACACAGATAGACACATTTTATGCAGCTAAATAACTTTGGGTCAAATTGACCCCAAATGAACACCAACTGGTGCAATACGTTTTCAGCACATTCAAAGAATATCATGATAACTGTATGAATAATTCATTGTAACCAGCAAATTAGGAAAGACTAACACATATAAAAACATCAAAAAATGACTTTTCTTGGCTTAATATATATATACATATATATATTATATATATACATATATATATTATATATTCAACAACTTCTGTTTTCTACATCAGAAAAGAAAACCTAGATAGGAGAAATATTAAACAAAACTCTTCTATGACACTTTTGACCAACAATGCTGACATTATGTTAGTAATTAGGTTAGAGTTTTATGGATAATATTACAGGACATTTGAAGATTGATTTTATAATGCTGAAAGGGGAGAATGAAAGCAGTTGCTGACATGTTTTTACAAGACATTTGCACACAATGTTTTTAGTCCCAGTTCTTCTTTTTTACCTATTGCATTTTCAAAAAGTCCCTAATATTTTCATTTAAAATCAACAAAGTAACTTGTACTCCAGAGAGATATTGGTAGATTTAAGTTCAGGGGCCAAATACGGACCAGTTTGTTCCCAAGGGGGCCGCAGAAATTTCAATTAATGTGCCCTAGTTTGCACTTCTACGTACAGTATAAATCCCTGCAGGATCTTCACTTTAAATTCACTTGATTATGTGACAGATTTTTTAATACTTTGGGGAAATTTTGTGCAAAAGGTCAAGGAAAACTGTAGGATTTTATGAAAAATAAAAAAAATTAGGAAATATATTAACAGTTGGTGATTAAAATGAGCGCCATCATGTGATATAATAATGGGGAGGCTGTGAGCCCCTGCAAATCTGGTGGAGTTTAATTACACCTGTGTATTTGGTGGGACTGAGATATCTACAACCAAATTGTTTGGTAATTTGCACATTGATTCTTACTTTTTCTGTCATCTTTATTTTCTCCAGTGGGTCAAATTGGATGCGCAAAAGGCCCTGGCCTTTAATTTGATATAAAGCAAAGAGATAATTTTTCTCAAGATTTGTGCTTGTTCTCATGCATACTTCTTGAAAGAAATCAGTTAGCCTTGTACTACTCTATCATTGGTTAGACAGAGTATATTCAAATATTTTTTGATAAATTAAAGGACTAAAACAGCATTCAAACTTTTTTTTTTTTTTTTAAATCATATTTTCTTCTCTTTTTTAATGATCCCAGAGGCTTTTATGCTAAAATAGAGCAACACGCTGATGGTTGGAGCTAATTAGCATTCCCTCTTATTGCTCTTACTGCTTTTTTTTTGAAAACTACTGCAATTAGAGAATAATAAACGACTGTCCATCAGCTGGTCACGGACGGTGCCAACAACAGCAATCTTACATTACTATCATTTGCCTTCACGGACATTAAAAATTCACAGATGGTCGTGTAGGCTGCCCAGTCGATCTGCACAGCTAAGGAAAATTTGATTTTTAGTTATTTTTTCCATAAAGTCCCCGAGTAGCTGAACTTTATGTATCTTGATACAGTTTTGACGTGGAGCTACGCAGTGGAAGAAGTTGGAAATAATCCAATTTTCACAGACATTACTGTACCAAAAGCAATGTGTTTAATATGGCCTTGATAATGCAATTATGTTCTAGTTGTGTATAAATAGATAATTAGATTCCTCGTAGGGGTGGGAGACAAAATCAATTCACATAAGAATAGCAATTCTAATCATCCACAATTTTCGATTCATGAACTTCAAAAAAAAAAAAAAAATTAATAAGAAAATATATATATATATGTTTTTTTTTCAAGAAAAACTCTGATTCAGAAGAAATTTACTCAGGAAACTGAACATACAAATATATATTAGTGTTCTCATGAATAGAAAATACCACTATACAAAAAGTCTGCGAGCTTCATGCTAATGTCTATGGGAAAACCCATGTATGTGCTCATGCTAACATTTACCGCGATCAGCGGTGATTTATATAACACACCGCTTATGCTTAACTTTCACAAACACAGTCTTAGGAGTGTTATCAAACAGTACATTTAAACATATTCACAAACATGTTTTTTTCAAGCCAAAAATACAAGAACTCAGTAGAGACTTTTAGGCCATGGGCTTTCAAGATGGCGACTTCCGACTACTATGGCAACAGTGTTGGATCAAAACACACAAACTCACCCAGACTTTTACAGTCTGACACGATCACAACAGGAAACAACAGCGACCCCAACTTACAACGTATTACATAGACAGCACAAGGAGTGTGTGTGTTTTTATTTGTTTAGCATGAATAATTGTTACCTTTTGTCTTAAGTTTGCCTTTGTGTGATTACATCACTAGAATCAGTGTATTTAAAATTATTTTATACAAACTGTATTGTTTTAATGCCATAATTTGCCTTAACACACTATGCACTGTATCAATTTTTGAATCGAGAATTGTTGGAGAATCAATTTTGAATCGAATCGTGACCCTAAGAATCATAAACGAATCAAATCGTGAGACCCCACTTTGAGTAGGCTATATGTGTGCCACAGACATGTTTAATGTTTTATTTGCACTATGCTGAGATGCTAAGGGAAGAGCTTATTATTATTATTTTTTAATTGTAATGACATAAAATATGTAGTTATCTGATTTCTTACTCAGAAGTTACACTCACCTCAACCAAAAACCGGAAGTTGTGTCCAATCGACTCAGAAGGCCCAAAAATGGCTTTTCTGTGAATATCACAATTTTCCATACAAAGTCAACACTTAGTCAATTTTCGCCTCCAGTCTCCGCCTATGGCAGGTACAAAATGGCCTGTATCTTTTGATAGGAAGGTGCTAGAAGGACGCAACCAACGTCCGTCTGCTATAATTCGGGTACGGGCTTTCCAACGGTACCACCCCCGAGTCTCTACGACCTTCCGTTCAAAAGTTAGCATTTAACGAAAATTTGAAAAATCGCGATATCTCGGGAACCGAACATCGTAGACGGACGGGGGTTATACCGTTGGAAGGCCAGTAGATTACTTAGAGGGTATCGACACTGGTTCCATCCCTCTAGCACGTTCCACCGAAAAGTTACAGCACTTTGAACTTTTCAAGTGCGAAAAACGAGAAATTTTTGCTATGCCATATCTCGGGAACGAAAGATCGCACAGGTACGTGGGTGGTACCGTTGGAAAGGCCTATATTGACTTAGTAGGGATTGCCACCATCAAAATGTAAATGGTACGTTCCTATCAAATGTTATCTGCAAAAAACCTCCAAAAATGTACCGTTCATTTTCGCAAAAAACTGCGATATCTCCGGAACCGTAAGTCGTAGAGAAAAAATTCCAACTCACGTAGATCGGCTCAAATTGACTTATGGGGGGCTGTTTCCAAGCTTTTGGCGCTACGACCTTCCGATCAAGAGTTATTGGCCAAAAACCACCAAAAATGTACCGTAAAAAGTGGTTTTCTTGCCCTTAACCCTAACCCTAACCTAGCTACTGTGAAGTTGCTGTTGCACTTTTACTTAAACCTGGGTTAAAGCTTGAAATTGTTGAATGACAGAGCCTCATTTACTTTTTATTTTGGGATTGTTTTATGCATTTTAACTCTTGAGGACAATCATAGCCATAAAGTTGCACTTTTGACAATATATCTGATGTCTGTACTCAATTATAAGTGCAATAAAAAAAAAAAAATTAATCGAAACACAATTTTGTCTTTAAAATATCTGAGATCTTTTATTTTTTTCCAGGCAAAATTGCCCGGCCCTAGTAAGGAGTAGAAAGTACAGATAATTGCTTTAAAAAAGTAAGGAGTAAAAGTAAAAAGTTGCCAAAAAAATAAATACTCAAGTAAAAAAAACTACTTAAGTACAGTAATAAAGTATTTGTACTTTGTTTTTTTGTTACACCAGTTCTTCTTTCCACTAAATCTTTCATCTCCGTTTTTTCAACAGGAGACATTTACATTTTTATGTGTGCTCACTTCCATTCCGTCTACTGTGGTACGGCGCTTCCTGAATCTGTTTCCATAGTGACATGCGTACAAGCCACAGAACATTTCCTCAGCACTGATGGATTCTAAACTAACGTAGCAGCTGTGATGACACGCAGATCAACCTTGCTGACAGCAGTGATAACTTCCTCCTCCTGAGCCTCACGTAATAAACCCTACTTCACAGTTCACACATCCATTCATTTACATGTAAACATCTGTGGCACTGATGGAGAAACGTCTCACACGCTGATGCTGCACAACATGTCAGAGAGGGTTAAAAATATATGTTTAAAAGGGAATATAATCATCAGTCTTTCTGATTTGTCAACACATTTTGAAAAAAAAAAAAAGTCTACTCATGAGTTATATTTATAAATGTAATGTGCAGAGCAATATATAATTCTTATCTGTAGCTTTAGCAAGTGAAGCATTTTTCTCATTCTACTCTTAAAAATAGAGATGTAAAGAGTACTGATATATCCTACTCAAGTAGGAGTATGTACTGTTACTTAATTGAAATTGTACTTAAGTACAAGTAAGTCATACATAAAATACTCAAGTATAAGAAAAAAGTAGCTCAATTAAATAGTACTTAAAGTAAAAGTTACAAGTTACTTTAACTCACCATGTTTATTTTTGGTCATAAATCTTGCCACGGTTCCCTTGCATACAGTAAACATCTCATGTATGAACTTAAAAAGGAAGACATGAAATCCACCACAATTGGAACTTAATTTATTTTCCACAAAGGCATCTGTATGAAATAAAAAGTTTGCCAAAATGTACAATTACTTTTTTTTAAAAAATCAAATAACCATAAGTTCAATTCAAAATGAAAGTATATTAAAGCTCTCAGTATATGAGCTGTCAGTGCAGGCTCCGTGCAGGAAGACGCTGCAGAGCGCGTCTAAAACGAAAGCGAAGTGTTTTGCAGCAAGAAAGAAAAACGCTGAAATGCCAAATGAAAGAAAATACTTCAGTCACATTTGGGAGGTTCTCCTGAAAAGATGATACCAAACATGCAAGGTTTATGGATTTCCTTTTATGAAATATAAAGGTAAAATCAAACGCAATGAAAAAACAGCAAAAACGCCTTAGCCCCCAGAGGGTTAAGTAAAAGTAAAATGACTGATTTAGAAATATACTCAAAAGAAATACAAGTACATACAAGCGACTCAATTACAGTAACGCGAGTACTTGTAATCCATTACTTTCACCTCGGGCTAAAAGACAGAGTGACATTTCAATGCAACATCTTCAGGTCCCCTTCACTAGCAGACCCCTGGATAACCTATACACTATTTGTTTCCAGCCTAAAGAATGTTGTGTATAATTAATTATTTCTTGACAGGAGGAACGCGTAGGATATATAACCGCCTGCTGCAGGGCACTAATGGGAAGACTCCTCACCAACTCACGCTGCCTTCTCCTTTTGAAGTGGTAATAGGCTTAAGGTGCGTGTAATTTGCTCCCGATAGCGAATGCAGGAGAGAACCTCACCTGGGCCAGCAGGATAAGGAATTGGGACTGGAATATGGCTCTCCCAGCAGCAGCAGAACCAGAAGCACCACTCACCACTGCCACTATCATGAGGTTGATAAAGGAGCAGGTGTGGCACTGAAGTAGGACACTGATAACACTTGCAGAAAGGCTTTTTCGTTTATACCGGAACGAGATGAACTGCCTGCACACTGAAGTGGAGTGTCTTAACTGAACGGTTGCTGGGTTGATTAGCAAAAGCATTGACTAGTGCTGAATAGGGAGATCTTTATAGGTAATATGTAGAAATGGTTGATTGTGGAAAAACATGCAACCTTTAGCCAATTTTGAAAATGGGAGTGATACCTTGTAAATTGCACGTTGTAGCGAAGTGTCAAAATTGATCACAAGAGATAAATGCAGAATAAATATGAATAATCTTACATGTCCATACATGGATACAAAGTTACCTGATTAAAGTTCTCACCTGTTATATTTTAAAAAGATTGGATAGCATCATAGTTTATGCCAGTGGCTCTTAAACCTTTTTGGCTAAAGTACCCCCTTTTCTCTTATTTCTAAATCCAAGCACCCCCTTTGTCCGACTACAACATGTTGCTCAGAATACTGTGAAAAATCAACTATAGAGCATAATGATGGAATGAATGAGGGATAACACACATTTTAAATAATCCCATTTTGTAAATAAGTGGAATGAAAGAGTATTAATGCTTCCTGAATAGATTTATTTCTATAGATTTTATTATCTCCTGCCTCGTGTGGGACCAAGACTGAACCTTATTTTTAGCTAATTGTCTAATCAAGATCCTTTCTATCATCAATAAAAAAACATTATAAAACCCTATATTTTTGAAAGCTTTCATTTGTTAATTGTCCTTTTTCTCTCTCAAGTACCCCCTGTAGTGCTATCACGTACCCCAAGGAGTAAAACTGATTTATGCCTCATATATCAATGAATCAAATATAATGTATTCCAAAAATAATGGAAAAGATGTGGAGTCCTGTAGACAGATGTAAAAACACTTGTATGCCCCCTTCTCCAAGACCCCACATTCAAAATGCAATAGTTGAAAATTTCATAAACTTGGTCTGTTTACGGTGCAGATGAAAACAAACTTTCAAGCGACAATTTCAACCTTTTACAACCTTTTTTTTTTTTTCTTGAGCAAACAATCTTTGATTTATGCATTATTGAGGCCGAACTGAAGAATCAATAGTTCTTTTTTGTCCTGTTTACTTTAATGTAAAAAAAAAAAAAAAAAAACACAATACTGTATATTAAGATAAATAATTCATTTTTTTTAAAGCAGCATTTTCCATCCATCACTTAAAGGCACCAGAAAGTCTGAGCAATAAATAAAAGCAGGCATGTTTTTTTTTTTTTTTTTGTTTCCATAACAGCTGCCCTATAGATGTTCTTTCCACACAATGCAATTTCTGCCATGAGCAGGAGAGAGCCTGCTCTACATCCTGGTGGAAGAGAAGGGGAGGAGACTATAGTGATTCAGAGGAGGAAAATTCTGTCAGTGATATGCACGATGACGGTAAATCCATTAGTTTCAAAAATTAACCTTCCTCTTGTGTTAGCTTTCTTTTAGCATCTTTTATGATAACTTGTCCTAAATCAGGTGTAAAAATACACTAAAAACTATTATCTATCATTTCATTTATTTCTCATCTCTTGGTTACCTTGTTAGGCTTCCTCATTAATGAAAAATAAAGGTTTTATTGTTTTTGGTGTGGGTGTCAATTACGCAATTACAATTATAATTGACCCCAACGCTGGTCAAAACCGACCCCTTATCATCAGCGATGCTAACAGAAAGCTAACAAGTTTCATGGGCTTATTTATAAAAGGCTCAGTAATTGTGATCAATTGTAACTGCATTTTAGTAATTGAGAATGTAATTTTAATTGAAAAAAAAAAAATTGTAAATGAGTTGTAATTAAACATGTATAATTGAAAATGTAATTGAACTTACCAACTAGGGATGTCCCGATACAACTTTTTCATTTCCGATGATACAGATATTGCAGCCTTGCATATCGGCCGATACCGATATTGATCCGATATCATCATACATACTTTTATTACTTCTTTTTTTTTTTCCTTTAATAAAAAAATTGATAATTACTTATTTTGTAGTGTGGAATGTTAAAAAAGTCTTGATCAAGTCAACTCAAACAGAGAACAATAGTCAGCAACAGTAAATATGAGAAAAACTGACCCATTTATTACTAATCAATTGGTTACGAACATTTTAACCTTCAACATAATATCTACAGTATTCTACAACTGAATAAAAAAAAGAAAAAATGGGGAAAAAAAAAAATCGAAATTTGAATTCAATATGCAATATTTGTTTTTACACTGATATTGGACTGATATCAATATCGGATCGTGACACCCCTATTACTAACGTGACCTATGAATCCATATATAAGGTTTTCCATGTGACAGCAGGTATTATTTTTGTAAGAAAAAAAAGAAGAGTAAAACACATAATGGCGTTTGCAGGGACGTATGCGGGTGGCCACGACGATGGATGGCAGCTTCTATGTCCTCTAAAGTCTCCTGTTGTATTAGAGAGCCAAGTTCACCTTCATCTATCAGCGGCTTCGCTTTGGCCACAATAACTCATCTTCACCCACACACCAAGAAATGGAGGGTGAACATCAATGTAGAGGGAGCGGAAAATGTTAAAGAAAAAAAGAAAGAAATGAAAATCAAGAGCAGCCTTGGTTTTATAAAACAGGCGTAAGTGTTTTTCTTAGCAACTCGGCATACACTCACAGATTGCATATATTTGTGTGTGTGTGTGTGTGTGTGTGTGGCTAAGAAAGAACCAAGACATTGTGTGAGTTGGAGGCTGGAAGGATTGGATTACCTGAGGACACTCTGTCTGTCTTTATTGAAAAGGTCCTTGTCGATTAAAGTTGCTGATAAATAGATTATGCCTCAAGGCCACCTGCTGGGCGCCGTCTGGCAGCAATCAGACTCAATAGCAAATCAATATTGCATAAACCAATTATCGTGGCCCATATTGACCTTTTCAAAGTATATGGAGATGAAGATCAGTAGCTCGAAATATGGCCCACCAAAAAAAAGGGCAGGTTTAATTATATTTAACCTGTCTTCTTTTATCAACACCCAGATAAACGACAAAATCAAACTAAACACCTTTGCCCATAATGACAATTGATCCGGTTGTTTGGTCATGGACATCAGGGTCTAACAGGGATGTTGTTTTGATGGATAACAGAGTGGGTGTCATTGTGTGCATGTGGCATATTTCTGTCTAAGTGGGTGTCAACCATCTCCTGAGGCGTGTGCTTGTTTCAGTCACCTATTGTTGTGCCAGTGCTGGTGCTGCTGTGGACAGGCACGGAGATGACCTGACACACTAGCTCAGGGACTGTGGTTTGTTCTGGGAAACAAAAAAACACCAGGTTGAGAAGATAAGACAGACATTGTGAGGTAGACTGAGGTAAGGGGGCAACGGTAGCGCGACACGAAGAGAAAGACAGACTTTCAAAGGGAAAACTTTGGAGAATTACAAAATGTTTGCTTTCTTTTGAAGAAAAAAAAAAGACCATCCCAGCAGTGCTTTTATGCTGGGCTAGAGGACACGGAGAAATGCAGCTCATACTAACAGAGATTGAAGGGTCTCTGGCTCTGTCTCAAACTTTTACCTTTCTCAGTAGATACTGTGAGATCAGCACAGGGAGCAGAACTGTGAGAGGAAACGTTAAGTGGAACAGAAAAGGGAGACGAAAAAAAGCAAGGTGAGAGAAAATGGGAAAGAAAGCAATAATGGCCACATTAACTGCATTCCATAACGTCTCTTTCATTCTTAACATTTTAAAGAAGCCAAACAATATATCTCAAGTACCATGTGTTTCTTTTTTCATATGCAAACAGTGGAGTGCAGAGGTAAAAGTAATAGATTACAAGTACCGTTACTATTATTGATTTACTTTTATATGTACTGTTGAGTATATTTCTAAATCTGTAATTTTACTTGAAGTTTAGTAATTAATTACATTTCTACACTCAATTTATTATATTCTTTGTTTTAAAATGATCAACAAACATTGTGAAACTACAAAAAATGAAATGACTAGACAACAATCAAATGCAATCAGATTAAATATAATACACCGCACCAGAACAGCATTGAATGCTGGTTATTTTCTCACTTTTAAAGTAAATGTAGCTATACTTAAAGCCTGATTTATTTGTTTTTTTATTTAAATTATTTGGTGTTTATTTATTACAAAAATATTTGTTCATTTTGACAAAACTTTTATTTTATACAGATGCCTTTGTGGAAAATAAATCAAGTTCCAATTGTGCAAGATTTGGTCTCGTCTTTTTTAAATTTATACATGAGATGTTTACTGTATGCAAGGGAACCGTGGCAAGATTTATTACCAAAAATAAGCGTGGGGGTTGAAAGTAACTAGTAACTTTTACTTTGAGTACTATTTCATTGAGCTACTTTTTACTTGTGCTTGAGTGTTTTATGTAAGACTTACTTGTACTTGAGTACAATTTCAATCAAGTAACAGTAATTCTACTTGAGTCGAATACATCAGTACTCTTTACACCGCTGGTGGATCCTAACATTATACGTTTTGGTTCAACAGCACAAATCTGACCCAGGTCACTGTAATACGTGCTCCTAAATCCGATACGTATCTGATATTTAGCAATGCAACTGCTGTGTGAATAGCCAGGTGGCATTTCTCTGACCTTTACAATTAAAATGCGACTCTGCGTCCCAGGAGGAAAAACAAACGTCAATGGTGGAAGGCAGAGTAAAATATGCCTCCTTATTTACTTCCGCAAACACAGTGTGTTCCTGCGTGGTCATGTATTATCTCAGGACCTCTTCTGTTCATATGTCTACACTAATAGAAGTCACATTTTAATGTGTAATATGAACAAGCACACAAAAAAAATTGGATCTCTCAAAAAAATCTGGATTGTGCAAGAAGACCTGCTGCCTGAACACAGCCTTAATGTGAAATACACAATCTTATATCCCACATTGTTTATCCGTTCATCAATCCATTCAAATTAGGGTCATATATCGGCAGACCGTCTCAGAGCCAGACAGATAATTGTTTGATGATAACTGGAGAAGCAGAAACCAGGACAATAGCCATGCATGCATGCCCACTCTACACAGAGAGGGCAGGGCATAAACACACTTTCTTTTATTTGTGTCAATATATAGACATTATCTATGGCCAAAGAAAAAAGACAATTTGGAGAAGCGGAATTGCAAGAGGGAAAAAAAGAAATCATATGTTGGTTGGGGAGAAAAAATGGTAGATTTTGTTAGTGTGGGGATTAAAGGCACAACACCAATGCTAAGATGAAGACTAGGAAATGGGAGTTAGAGGAGCTTAGGTGGACTGCTGAGTTGGTGGAACATTTTCTGAAACACAGAGCATCTATAGGGCCAACGATTTTCGGGGATCGAGGACAACACACAAAAAAAAAAAAATTCAAAGTGATCTGACCAGTTTTTTTTTTTTTTCCTCTCTTTTTATTTAAAATTGGAACCCAACATGACAAATAGGTCACATGCATGTTTTAGGACAATATCACACATTTAAACACCATTTGTCACTGGAAAACGAGTGTCTAGAAAGCATGACGAACAGACAAATACGGCCTACTCCGCTCTTAATCTCGTATACAATCTCGCACTTGAGTGGTTACTATATTATCCTGTGACATTAAAAACACACTTTAGATGAAGCTCTGCGTGTATTTTCTGTGTTGTCATGAACAAGCGGTAAACATTATTATGACTCCATTGAAATCTGAAAAGACTCCGGTACAAAGACAGGTTTAGCTGAATTGGTAATGAGTTTACCAGGTGAAACGTCGCGTACTTCAGAGCACAGGGCTGCGCTAAACGTTGTGCAAAACTTGAGGTTGATTCACAGGTTGGCAGGTTTTACAAATGTTTTTGGATCATAACTCTAATTTCAATGGATTTTTCAAGGTTAAACAGGTGGCTAGCAGAGTGACTAACATCAGTCTAATGACCTTAATCATCCCTTTTACGTAAATTCTCTGAAGCACATTAAGCATGTTTGGTACAATTTCAGGAAGATTAATAGCCATTAAAGACATCTAAATAAGTAGAGATAATTAAAATGGAAAGGAAGCAGAAAAGTGTAAACTGACACAGATATGGGTAAACCACGGAATGGAAATCTGGAAATTTTGAAATGAAAAATGTCCTCCATCTATAAGCCAAAATGGCACACAAAAAGTAGCTACTGATCACCTAAAAGAGGCAGGATAAAGGTGGAAGTTACAGTACGTATTCATGGACATTTTTTGAAAACTGTATCAAAGTTCACAAATAGACAGAATGTAAAGGGACATAGAAAGCAGGTAATGGCATTGATATGAAATGCAGACCTTTTTCTGTATTTATAATAAAACTGTGCTTGGAAGCCGCAGTGACAAAAGGTAACAAAAGAGCTGGACAAAGAGATATATTTCTGATACTGCAGATAAAGCGGCAAAGGAAGAAAAAAGAGTGGAGATATGGGTGTGAAGGTAATAGGTATACCAAGGATATCACCTCTTATCGAAAGAGTGAGCGATAGGAGCCCATGTCTGTGGATGAGACCTCTCATCACTGACTATCTTTAAAGAATGACAGACCTATAGCTGCTGACATCCTCCCTGTTGTTGATCTTTCACTTACAAGTGCATCTTTGTTGCTGCCTTTGAGGGAAAAAAACGGAGAGAAAACAGAATAATGTTTGAAAAAAACTCAATGGCTTCAATTTGCTGTAATGTGTTTTTTAAAGTGCCAGAATGTTTAATATAATAGGGGTGTTCCATCTAAGTAACCTCACGATTCGATTGTGAAAGAACATAATTATTATTTATCTTTTTATCAATTATGGAATCTGCCAAAGACTCGTCATCAATGCTGTCGTCTGGTAACCGAAAATACGTGTTCGACTGCGAAAGTCCTCGTAATTTGTTCAAACTTCCTAAAGAATAAATTACTCGCCAGAAGTGGTTGGAATTCAACTCTGGGAACACGCGCCACACAATCCAGCATTTATTAGTCTGTGACCGTCACTTTACAGAAGACTGCTTGGTGAACCTTAGCTTGGATTGTCCAGTAAATTACATCTTAAAACCGGAGTGATTCCAACAATAAAGCCCACTGATGGAGAGGTCACAGCCGTAAGTAAAATAAACCTCTAGCGAAATGTTAGCCATACTCACTTCTTTGTCTTTATATTTGAAATACATTCGGTAACGGACTCTGGGTCGAAAACGTAAGGCTCCACAAAACTTTTTTTGGAAGGTCTTAATATAGCATGATATAGGACCTTTAAGTGTCCGTGTTTCAAAACGGGTCGGGTGTGCGGCCGACATCACTGCAGAGCAAAGAGGGCACAGTGATGTAACCTCATCCAAGGCCCCAGGAAGCAAAGCGTTGGGAGCGGAGCAGCCCACGAGCCAACTCTGCCACTGCAGCCTACTTTGAAACCACAAACACTAGCATTAGAAAGAATCTGGTGCTATATTCTAACTCATTCAGTGCCATTGACGTAATATTACGTCATTTATGTTTTTTCACAGACATTACTAGAATACACCCTGGTGGAGGTCCCTCATCGATATCTAAGCTGTAGTGTGATGTAGTGACCAACTGTGCCCTGAAGGTGGCAGCAGCGTACCTTTAGATGAGAGATTAGCCACTGTTGCTACCATTAGCTATGAAGGAAGAAGCAAGGACGAAGGAGATAATGACGCTACAAAGTGATATTGTGAATTAACCAGCAACTCACAGCACCACATATTAACACAGAACATGTGTGGAACTGAGTGGATTATTGATTATGCTGCAATTGTGAGATAAAGACATCAACTAACCGGGCTAAACGAGTCATCTCTGCGTGTCGGAAGAAACTAGGAAGTTACGTCTGTGTGATTTACAGGGGGATGGACTTCGAGGAAGGCCAAAATACAGTAAGAAATACATTCAACTCTGACCCAGATAGATAAATAATAATAATGTTGTCATCAAAAGCCTGGTCTCAGTGTTCTTTTTGTAGTTTTATAGACGGAAACCAATGTTGAGATGTCACTAAAGCAAAAAAAAATTGCTTCAAAGTCATTAATAGTTTTTTTCAGAAAAAAACATTTTTTACAGCTTTTTGTCACAAACTGGCAATTTGTGTGAAACTTGCCTCTATTCAACTGCGGATGACAGAAGAACAACAAAAGCTAGAAATAAAATTATTTTTTTTGATGAAAGTAGAGACTTTAATGTTTCAGAATCTGATGTCAGACTTCAGATTGTCATAGGACAAAATATTCTGTGGGTCTTTAAAAATCAGTCAAAATGCTCAAAAACGAGTTAATCCGGATGAGTGAATCTCCTGCTCAGTTATTGTAGCTAAAGAGTTAGCTGCCGCTATTACCGGGCAGCATGCGTGACTAACTTTCGTTCCACGAGCAGCGGTCATGTTCCTCTCATTCAGTTATTATGAAAATTGTTTTTTTAAAAACACTCATTAACAATGTTATTGAATCATCACGTGTCGAATCGCGATAATCTAAAAAGTTATGTATTGGCACACTTCTATAATATAAATGTGCCAATGTAAGTGAATCAGTTTGGTTTGGCCCAAGTCTCTGCTGGATCTAAATCTTTGAATTTGGCCACATATTCACCTCTATCCCCTTTTGTGTATAATATAGTGTTACCATGACAAAAAACAGCGCAGCTTCATTCTCCACATTGAAATGACATCTATAAAAATGTATTTTGCCTTGGGCCAAATTTAATCCCATTTACCATATGAGGCACTAGTGAACGCCCAAGCTGCCATCGAATGGAAACACCTTTTTCCTCTTCACTGGAATTCAGCACCAAAAGAAAAAAAAAAACTTCATTTTTTTGTTATTCCATTCCCATTTCCATTAAAACTGACATTTCATCTAAACTAAAGCCTCCGGGGGAAACTAAAAGCTCGCATGGAGATGGAGAAATAGGATCTGCGTGTGTAGGTTTGTTTGTGTGTCCATCCAGGATTGTGTGCCAGTGTATGTTGTGTCTGGAATGGATGGGTAAAGATGATGACCTGGAAGTGGTCCGCAAATGTTTTTGGTGCTTATGCGTGATGTGCGATATAATGTTTTTAACAGGCATCCTAAGATGAAGCCTGAGCCATCCCTCTGTGCCCTCCAGCCACAACATTCATCCCATTCTTCCCCGAGATCAAGAGAAATGTCATTATTTGTGAGCGTTCACAGAGGAATCGATGCAATTATGTTTTGTGCGTCTCTGCTCTTGCCTGTGATGCATAATTTGCAAAGTCATAAACGGCATTACCGCATGCTCCCTCCAGAGCTCTCCTCTCTTAACCCTTTGGTAGTGTGATCCGCTTTGATGGGAATAATTATTCTGTTTTGCTGCGCTTCCCTGTGACCTGAGTTTGTTTTGTGTTTTCTCCACAGTGGTTATTTGTCACTATGATATCGCTGGTCTGGGAAAAAAAGGCTTGTATATTTCTCTAACCCCAGCAGAATGAGTGGCAGGAGTGGAAATGAAACAAAAATACACTTTAGCTCACACTTAAACATACACATATGTTTAGATACACAAACCCTTGGAAGATGTAGTATTGCACGGGAGCGAGACAGGCCCCTGATGGCTTCAAGCAAGTAAAACTCAATCTGTGGTTAATCCTTAGAAACACTATGAAGTTTACTGGGAGGGGCATGTCGTACAAACATGATAGAAAAGTGCATTCTATATATACCTTACTTCTGCCGATTGAGCAGAATGGGAACAAAGAGATAAACTGACAAGCAATTCTTAAAAATGAATAACGACATGAACAACAAAAATATGGATCACCTTTGAATCAATGCTACATAGTGATATCTATAATGACATTTAATGGTAAAAATAGAATAATAAGTGTCTAATGATAAGATAAACACACGTATGATGGCACCACTGCACAGTATTGGTAAACAGAAGGACGACACGTTGTATTTGTCTTGCCCATTGGTAGTAAAACCGTACTTTGTTTAGGAATCTCACTGTTTAATTTCAGATTAAATTTAAATCAAACAGTAAAACATGGTTTTCGTAAACAGTGAAAACTGAGCGGCCTTTTTTTGTTGGACAAGAAAGCTTGCGACAGAAGAGAAGAAGTAAAAGTGAAGATGATTTTAATGTTAAATTAACTGTAGAACAAGTGTAGGGTTAATCCTGGGTGTGTCTGCATATCCTGAATTATTGTCATGAACCTTTATGTTCAAATGGCACAATGAGATCAAATCTAGAGCCCGAGTGATCAAAGGGTGCAGCAAATTATTCTGGTCATTTTTAGCTCTCAGCAATTATTGACATTGATCAATGGCCCGGCCGATTAATCGGCAAAGCTATTATAAATATGGAACAACTGATGTATCAATATTTCCGCTGTTAGGAAATTATGTGGCTCTGTGCTTTCTGCATTACAAAATTACACTTTTAGATCTAGCTGTTTTATTTATTTCGAACATGTAAACAGAATATCATAAGAAACAAAGAAAACAAAAAGATTATCAACACAATTTTACAATGCAGTTTACATTTGCAAAAAGAAGTGGGAAGAAGTACCATAAATACTAATTTAATACCACTTTTTTCTTAATTAACTAGCTTCTCATTATAATAATCAACAACAGAAACTCTTCATTTCACCTCACAAAGTCTTACAATTGATTTCAAATACACAAATTCACAGTCAACATATGCCAAAATATTATTTTACAAATAGCAAACAAAAAAGCACCTTTATATATATATATATATATATAAAAATGGTGCTTTTTTTTAAATTTTTATTTCAAATGTTTGATTTCTTATATCAAACGATATATCAGTTATCGGCAGATACATCAGATATCTGCTTTTAAAAAAAGTCCAATATCCATATTTGCATTTGCCCTAAAACTCCCATATTGGTCAGCTGTCGTAAAATCAATTGAGAAAATGTAGTACTTGAGCAGATAAGTAATTATACATGAATAGATACAATAATAGTTATTTTAATCCAGTTTTTGTGCATTTGGGGCACCAGAGGAAATAAAGCTTGTAGAGTAACTCAGTCAGTCACTGCTCTTCAAAGAAGAGTTGAATGTGGTAGATGAGTGTACGTTTGTGTCAACAGTGAATGTGAAAGATAAATCAAGCAAACTTAACCAATCAACACAACTGCACTGTGACTAGAACTTAGAAGTGTCAAATGCTCTTTATGTTGTCGCACAAAATCCCTGTATCAAAAAGTTCTTTTATATATGCTTTGTCAGGTTCAAAAGAGTTATAATTTTATTGTTATCATCCATTACATTTAAGGCTGGAACTGATTTACCAATCTCCATTGTTAAAAGGTTAAATGTGACTACTGAAAGAAATGTGCTGAGCTGTTTTCCAATTACCTTTAGCTCTGTCCGAGTGCCAACATTTCCATTATCGCCTTTGTGTTTCTATGGGCATGGATTTGATTTTCTGCAGCTTCATATTACCTGAACTAACAGTATTTCTAAATAACAAAAACTTAATTTGACCTTCTTTAAAAGGTGATTATCATGTCAGATACTTTAAGGCAAATGGTGTTTTTAAATAGGTGTATAGACAGGAAAAAAAAGTCAAACTTATTGAGCAGAAATAATTCAACTCGAGGGCCATTTAAAAAGCACAAGATGAATACACAGCGAGTTGATGTGTAAGAAAGTGAGCTGACATTTTTACCACTGATCTCTCTATGTACTAAACTTCTGTGTCACTTTCAAACAGCAGATTCTGTCAAGCAGTCCAACTAAAATGATCACTAGCTTTCCAAATCCATCTCACGTCAGCAAAGAACAAATGTGAAAAGAAAAGTGACAAAATGGTGTGCAGTAGCGCCTTTGAGCATGACACTTTGCTGATTAATCTTCAAATAAAAAAAAAAAGAAGTCTGAAGGAAAACAGGAATCGCAACAAAATGGGATGTTCAAAATCAGGGTAAAGATGGGATATGTGGGATAAAACATTTGTTTGGGTACCCATGTCTTACCCGGGGTGTTCTAATACAAAAAGAGTAACATTATGTCATAATTTTTCCTTGTATATTTGCACTGCATTTTACTGGTTTTCTCCTGTACAAAATGTCAGGTGTAAACTGGAGATTATTCATGGTGACCTTGCAAAACAAAGTGCAATTTAGGCCCTGTTTACACATTTTACTTCTGTTTACATTTTGTTTCCAAAACCTTCTGCATTCACACTGCAATGTTTTCAAACAATCTCTGTTTACATGAGAGCGCAGGTAACATTAAAAGTATGTAGTATACATGCCAGGTATGATTTTTGCAAGGAACCAAAATAAGCACATGCACAGAGATACTTCCTCCGAGCACAAGTAAGAGTAGCGCTTTAATCTGACCTACAAAGTTAGACCCAACCCAGCCCGAGGCCGACAGAATACGACCCCAACCCGAATAAAGCTGATTTCTCTTTAAGCCGGAACCCATTTGCAGCCCAACGCTATTCAAATCAGTGCGTGGCGCGTACATGTAGAATGATCCGAGGTGAGTTTCTTTAAAGGTGCAGTCTGCAACTCATAAAAGTGACTTTTTGTCATATTTGCTAAAGCTATGTAAGGACAACCTTACATGAAACTAGTAGTTTGTGTGAAAAAAACAGACTCATTGAGTCCCTCCTGCTGCTCCTGCTACCTTTGGCAGATTACCGAAATGCACCGCGACCGAGCAAAAAGAACCAATCAGAGCCAGGATAGTGTTTGATGGACTGTCTGACAGCTGTTGCTCACAGTCCCCGCCCCTTTCCAGGGGCTGGAGCACCGTTTTTTGTTTTTTTTTTACTGTGTATGTTCTGGTGGAGTAGAAGATGGAATTGGTGACTTTTCTGCTTGAAAGGTAATTACTGCTGCTTGATTTACATTGTGTTTGATTTGTAATTGTTACACTAGAACTCTGGAGTGCATGTGTTGTTCGTGTGTGCGCTGCTCTCACCGCAGCCTCCATGTGGGCTGCTGAAAGTGACACTGTGTTGTTGCTGCTGCTGCTGATGGATTGGTGTGTGCACATTGAGAGAGAGAAGCGCTGCAGTAATATGCTTTTAACAGTGCATGCTATATTACTGTAATGTTGCTGTCGGGCTATCGTTAGCTTGTTAGCTCCTCTGAGGGAGGGACTTTGGAACGCTTGGAGGCAGGGCAAGGAAGAAACGGAAAAGGAGGGATCTGAGAGTTGCGTACTGCACCTTTAATGACTCAGCTTCATTTAGCCACGTTCTGCATAGAGCTATAAACATGACATTCAGCTTCATGTGCCACTACATGCTACATAGCGGTTTACTGCTGTGACACACAACTCAGCAAACTGCTTCTACATATGTGATAGCACACAGTTCCACACAGCGTGTCAAGAACGAGTCTTTTTTTTAAAAAAAACATAATTCCTCCATGTACCAGAGGACAGCCATCCATTCAACTCCTCAGCATACATTTGTGCGTCTTTCTCGCACTAATGGAAACATCACCTGACCGTTTATTCACATGGTTCACATGGCAGCGTCCGAGCTGAGTCCAACCGGAGTCCATGTTAAAAATATATATAAAATATGTCTCTGCTGATCTAAGTGATTAATGAAGTAAATCAACACTTTGTTGGAGAAATTCAGTTAAATTCCAAAGAGTGATGAACACAACCAATGTGCCTCTGAGGCTCTGCAGCTGCAGTGAACATGGCTGTGACACAGAAAGTGTTGGTTCCCTGTTTACAGGAGGACAAAGGTAAAAAACGTGGAGCCGTTCCACTCTGGAGCCCATTTTTTGAAAGTTACGTTTTCAAGCACCAAAACGCCGTTGACATGTAAATGGACCGCCAATACCCAACAAAAACTGTGCGTTTTCACTAGAAAACGTTTAAACAGAATGAGTACGGTTTTTGGAATGTAGGAGAAGGCCTGAATACTCTATACTAAAAAACATACACAAGCATGGTGAAAACATGCAATAACCACAGAAAAAGGCTAACCACTGCATCACATTTTTTTCAGCAGTAAAAACTGGAATCAACAGCAAACTAAACGCATGACGGGAATATTTTTCCTTAATGAAAAGATTAAAATATGCACGTATTTAAAAATATATGGAATTTCTTCGTTTTTTTTCAAACAGGAAGTGCCCTGCGTATTTGATATTTAGCCTTTCTTCTGGAGCAACAGTTGTGTTACAGAGAGAACAGCTGGATGACCATCTGTGTCTGCTCTTAGAAAAGCTTTACCTCTGGCGATCCAGTGGAAGCTCCGAGCTACAGCTGTGATTAAGTAGCATCTCAACACGTCAGGGCACAAAAGCTTCTGTTTTCTGTTTGTGTTTGAGGACAATTATAGCCAAACTGCGTTTGACCGTGACCCGAGACGAGGGTGTGCCATGATGACATCTTGTTGCACCAACAGCTCTGATGAGAATTGACAGGGATTCAATCAAGATTGTGAACGAAAATAGATGTTTTGTGCGACAGTGACACACGTGTCCCACAGCTGTGTTTCTATGTGGAGTTTTTCTGCTGAAAGCCATCAGTGCACACTCACACTGTAGCCATGACTTTGGCAGTCAGCTTTCATAAAGAGGAGAAGGTGAAATGCTACGAGTACAAGAATGGAGCTGTGGATTTAAACATCTCAATGAAACAGACGTGGAAGACTATGCTGTTGTGTTGCTTCTGCACTTCATTTTTTCTTTCTCTGATGCAAAAAAAAGTCAATAATTGGAAAATGAAAAGATGTTCTATTTTTTTCTGTACCTTCAAATTATTTTTTTACAAGCAAAAATATGGCAATAGTGTGCGATATAATTCAATAAATGTTAAGGTATCCAACAGGATGATTATAAAGTGTGACATTTGAATAAGTTTAACTTCTTCCTACTCTTTTTCAGACATGTTGTACTACAGATACACATCACAGTTCTCGCCAGCACTGTTGATCATATGGGCCCCTGACGCTGATCCCTTACGGTGTGATGTTGCCCCCTACAATGTGTTTAAACCAGAGTTGGGAGATTTTCTGTTGTTCTTTCCTTTTTTACTCGGTACTGACGTAATAATTGTTGCACACTTAGAGACAAAAGGAACTTCCAGGCACGCATGGGTTGTTTTCATTCTCTTTTTAATCTGCATAACCAAGGAACACATACGTGTCCATAACAGTCCCAGTATTACTGCGGGTCCTACCTAATAACTTTTGGCTTTAAAGTAAGGCAGTAACAAATATTAAAAAAATACAGTATATAATCATCGTATGTCTATAATTAAGTATCATTTACATTACAAATAAACAATATTATGCACTGTTGCATGCAATGGTTTTGACCAACAAATAATGAAATGTCAAAATGATTTTTTTTACTCCAATTGGCCAGAACACACACAAAAGAAGACCTTGAAGAACTTGCTTGCAAGCTATCATTTAGATATTATGTATAACCTCACACATTCTTGGTGCAGCAGTGAAGAAAGGCACATAAAAATCCTGTAAACTGATTAAAGTCAGGAACATGGAGTCTTCAAATGAGCCATAACAGGCTGTGCTGAGACACAATAGTCAGTCAGTTTGTTTGTTTCATCAATGAAAAAGCAATTCTACATATTTATCTTTATAGAAACAAATGAATGGGAAAAAAAAGAGTCTCAAATCAGATCAGGTTCTATTCTTGCACTGTACATTGTGTATTCAAAAAGGAGAATGTGTTACAACCTGATTTTGCACTAAAAATGAATGATGTTTTGTAGCTGCACAAGCAACAGGATTAAGAATAGGTTTCTATGGAATGACAGAAATGAGCAGTTTGGGGCTATAATGGATAAAAAGGTAAGTTACTGGCAGGCAAGAAAGACAGACAGACAGACAGACAGACAGACAGACAGACAGACAGACAGACAGACAGACAGACAGAACAAAAGAAAGAAAGAAATATTCAAAGACAAAAGTGCAAGGACTTCTGGGTTTTTGTTTGGGCCAGAGTTCATGTCATCAGTGAATTCATAATAAAGGCAAAATGAGGAGACTACGGGGTCAGATAATTAGGAGTGATCGTGACTTGCATAGTTTGCATAAAAAATTTAATCTCTTCGGTAAATTATTCATTAATAAATTTCATGCAGTTTCTCCCCCTCAATTGAGGGCAGGGCGTACACGAAAAATGCACGCGCCAGATTGCAGGCAGACATATTTCACTGACTTAGGAGCAGATTATAGTGAGAGGTACGGCTGCTGAAGTGCGGCCGAGGACATTAATGGAACAAAAAAAGAGCCATACGAGACCGCCTTAAAAACAGTATAAAGGTTATCGCTTGCAAATAGTCTTTAAAGGTTAAGTAGATAATTAACTTCTGAAACATTTTCTCATGATTGTTAGCAGCTCCTGTGATTTCGGATGGTAATAATAAATGCAATAAAATCATTGGTAATGTCATCAAAAACAACAGTTCAAAGGCAGTAGCAGTTCTTTAAGAAGTTCATCAAGTCGTCTGCTTTGATGCTCGATGATTAGACTAAAAGGCAAACTTTTAAATCAATTTAACTGGATGGTAGTGTGCAAAGAAAAGGGCTTTGAAGAGAGATGATAAACAGATAAACATAACATATTGGTAGTGTTTTATTCATGAGTACATCAATGAATGCATCTCTTATTTGGTTAATTACTAAAGTTAATAACGTGTTAGAACCTAAAACTAAGATTTGAGATTTAGTTTTATTGGTTTGTATCTAAATTATTTCTGGCAGTGCAACACCCTGTTAAAAAAACAATTACACTTCTTCCTAGATTCATCTTTCAAGTGATTTCTACTTGTTTTATAGCAATAAAGACTATGTGAAACAGTAAGTTCAAATAAAGACATAGTATAGGCCTCATAGATCAATAAGCCAAAGATAAATTGCTTACAAAAAGATGTAAAAGGTTCAAATTACCTTTCAAAAGTTTGTTTTCATCCCCACCGTAAATTCTCTTTTATTTACGTTGTTAAAAAAGTTTTGTGCACTGCCTTGTGGGATGGGAAGTCTTGTAGACCGATGCATTAAAGTGTTTTCCCATCATTCTTAAGTGATTTGTTGTGTTTCTTTACCAGAAATGAAGGGCAGTGATTGACACCATTTTGTTCTAGTTTGTTCCCAGTATTCATTTCACTCCAAAAGAGAAAGACGGATTCAAAACTTTTCATTTCAGACCATAATTAATATCCGCCATTGTTTTGCCACAACTTTCAGTCCCTGAAAACACCAAAAATTATGTTGGGAAGACACAGGAAATCCCAGTAAGAATTAAGTATAGACACTTCTATGCATCGTCTACGGGACTCCACATCCCAAACTTTCAAGTGGCAATTTCAACATTTTACATCTGTTTTTGAGGAAATGATCTTTGGTTTTATATGAGGCCTACACCATGTGTTTATGGCATAGTACATTTTCATCTCTAGCAGCTTTAAATTTCCAGCATGAATATTTATTTTTATTTTTATTTTTATTCAGTTTATTTCCAACATGGTTACATTCACTTTTTTTTTTTTTTTTTTTTTTGTACATGCCGAAAAAGGAGACGAGAGAAGCAGTTTGCTATCAAACCCTGAGTTACATTCTCTCCCTGACGACTCATTTACTGGATGGTTTGGGAGTCTCGAAAAGTAGAATGGGGTCTAAGTAGCATTTAGCATTCAGCATTCCTGCTTATGAAAACAACAGCTTTCAGTATGGGTGGCCAGCAATCTTAGGGTGCATTCACACCAATAGAATTGTTTGCTCAGATAGTGCACCTCATTTGGGCGGTGTGAACACACTAACAAAGTCTAGAGCGGATCAAACAGGCAAATTCTAGAGTGATTGTTTCTGCCGGTATTGCATTTCCACTCAAAGTCTAGAGCGTTTAGATATGCTGTGAACGTAAGTGGACTAAAAACAGGAAGTATCGCAGATGACGTCACATGCACGGCATTGTGGGTGGTCAGGAGAACCGGCAACACCGCAAAACAGGGCATTGAAACCACCAAAAGCAAGACAACTTGTTTTTGCTCAATTGTCCATTGTTGAATGTTGTGAAAGAACAAAATGGAGAAGGCAGAAGTTTTTGCAATTTCATTGTACTTGTGGCAATGACAAATAAAGTTACATTCTATTCTATTCCATTTCCGCGCACTCTTAAGCGCTCGCTTTGACCCATTGATGAGAGCCTCTACAGGTTTTTGTGTCTAGAGAAGTCTCTACTCCAGTAATGGCCCCTGAAGAAGTTAACTCATGCAACTGCACCTGAGGCTGTTTGGAGCGGATCAGAAGTTCCACTCAACGCAAACCAAGCCAAACCAAGATAAAAAGATCATTAGTTGTCCTCCGCCCATTCGGACCAAAATCCGGGACTAAACCGGTGTGAAAGCACCCTTAGCTTCAAGTGTACTGATGAGATCATGACAGTAGGAGCACGATACCAAAGTTTTAACATCTCTACATACTGATTTTAAGACTGGCTTGAAGCTATTTTTAATGAATGCTAAACACTTAAATAGTCATGAGCATTTTTCAATTAATTTACATGATTAAACCTTCCCAGACCCCGTGACGACTCAGCACTGGCATCTGTGAGATCTATGACACAAGTGCCATGGGATTAGTGTTAAACTATTTTATTAAAACTCCTGATACAATATTTAAAAGTGTGAGATAAAAGAAAAAGAATAACAAACTACTTAGAAATGATATAACCAACATCTGATAGTTACCATTTCCCAAAGTGGCTCTACTCGAAGTAATTCAGCCTCCGATGAGTAATGTAATCTTGGAAAAGGTTATATCTGTAAAACAGGGCAATCTTATTAAAAGCTAATGGATACATCAAATCAAGAGCTCATAGGTGAAGATTAATCAACTGCTGAAATGCACTGCGTTTAAATCAGTTTAGACTGAATTAATCCCAAACCAGCCACTACTCTTCTCCTCTGGGCAATTTAGAGAGAAAATACAATTATAGTGCACGAGTTACACCTCAGTGGTTCATCTCACCTCAGTGTTTCTCTTGTGTGCAAACTCACGCCTGCCTGACTCAGTGTTTGCCCAGCAGAGCCCATAGATCAGTCACGAGATAATTGACCTAAAAATACACTCTTTCCCTACAATATAATCATATTCTTTATAGGTTATCAATATTCCAGATGAGTACACATAGCTGTTTATATTTCTGAGTGAAATAAATTTAGCCTAATTATATTTCAAAGCTGGCCGCGACTAAGCCTTTCATGTCTATCTTTTAACTGAGGTCAAAGCACCCCCCACTGGGTGATAGTAGTGGAGCTGTACTTTTGGAGGCATGATCAAGAAAGGAACTTACACTACTACTTATTTCTCCAAGCGCTCCAGGCTCTGTTCTTGCCTTCTTTTTTTAGCATACACAGCACAGATCAAGAGCTGGGGCTACGCTCAGACTTCTTTATTCCTAATCGGACTTGAACAAACTCTTGCAATTTAAAGGCACACTTCTTTAGCTTCCCATTACCAATCAGGCGAGAGCACTCTGGACGTCTTCTCGCAAGTTGTTTCAGGCAGAGTAGGTTGACACGCATAAAGTTGTGCCCTAGGACAAGCCAGCTTTATCTTTGATCCTACTCATTTCAACCATATGGGGCCAACCCTATAGTGTTGAACATATTCCTACACGTTTGTATCAGAGTAAAGAGCTGAAGCAGTTGAAGAGTCCAGACCTTTGTGTATAAATCTTGTAGTTGTAAATCCTCTAAACTGCCTTACGCAGGCTGACCATGGTTGATGCCTACATCCGTACAACAGTGGCCATTAAGGATTATGTGTCACCAGTGTGTAAATTAAACTGGTAATAAATGAAATCCCTGCATCAGTAAATGTTTCAATCAACTAGTATCTTTAAATGTCCTTGAGAGAAATGCAAATTATGGAAAAATGGGAGGACAAAGATGTGTTCATGGAATTACTTGAGAAAGTCAAGTCTCTATATCAAAGAGGAAAACCATTATGTATGCCAAATATGGGCAACTCTATCAAAGCATTTAGAATAATGACGGATCTGAGCATTAACACAAGGGGGGAAATGGGGATGGGGGGGTGCCGTTTTGTCAGTTGTTTTTGGAGTCGTGTGTTTTTGTTATTTTTTGTGTTGCTGTTGTACATTTTGTGTAATTTTCTGCTTTTTTGTTGTCAATTTGTGCATTTCTGTATTTGTGTTGTTTTCTGTATTTTCCTGTCATTTTGTGCAATGTTGTTGATAGTGTGTGTATCTTTGGAGTCATTATGTAATGTGTTGTTTTTTTGTAGTCATTTTGTTTGTTTAAGTGGCTGTGTTTGTCTTTGTTGTTATTTTGTGTTTTATGATTCATTTTGTACATTGTATATTGATTTTTGTATCTTATGTCTCAACATTGTCTTCATATTCCAACTTCTTGAAATACTATTTTTGAGGACTTGTTTTGGGGGCTGCACAAGATTAGACTGAGGGCCACATGTGGCCCCCGGGCCGGCATTTGCCCATGTCTGAGATACACAAATAAGTGTATAGCTGTTAAAGCGAGAAGTTACTGATAGGAAAACCTATAATTGTCTCTGTAATTCAAAGATTAGTGTTGCTAAGAAAGCTAATCTTAGGTTCAGGTATCCAAATACGCATATTTACAAATATCGTCTAAGAATAAGGCTTTTATGGTATTACTGGCTCTCACACAAAGTGCATTGTGATAAGTAAGACAGCAGCTGAGTAGGAAGCACACAAAGGCATTGCATTACAATACCCACACAGATGTGCTACTCAGCAAAGCTTGAAATCTCAAACATCATTTCTATCCATAAAGCAAAAGGTCGACTTTGTAAAACCTGTAAACAAAAAAAAAAGATGAATTAAAATTATTTGAGATCCAATATGTCTGACACATTTTACAACTCAAGTATCCAAAAAATTTCACAGCTTTGATTTTTTTTTTTTTTTTTCTCAAAAAAACGTCTGGGAATGAACATGTGTATGAAATTCTTTTGAAGCTTAGAATTTTGTTGCATTATTTCAAGGAATGAGGCACAGACATTTGTTAAACAATACATAGCCGCCAGATAGACAGTCTAGTATTCACACTCTCCCCATTTCTTTTTCAAATGAAAATGAACTTCAGCACTTCTGTGATTCACTTCTCAGCTTCTTCTCTTGTACTTCTTAACGCATCTCTGTTTTTTCTTCTTGCTGACTCTTTTCATCTTTCTAAAAAATGTGTCAGGGTCTCACTTGTCTTCTTGAGAATATTAAAACTGTACCATCGTGTGTGTTTATGGGTACATGTTTGTGGGTAGAAGCTATACAGCAGTGGCTGCCACTTGTTTGTTATAGTTTTTTTTTTATTATTTCTGGGAGAATGTGTGTCTGACTGTGTGCTCATTCTGTCATTCTGGGGCTCGTTTCCTTTGATACCAACTGAGAGAAGCAAATCCACTCAGAGAAACAAATAGTCCCCCTGTTGTGACTGTGAAGTAGCCATAAAGAAAAAGGCCTATGTTAAAAATAATGGGCAAGCGCACAAAGAAGGAGAGAGAGGAGAGAGAGAGAGACAGTAGAGAAAAAGGAGATCTGATGCTCAATGTGTTCAGACATCTCTGACTCGATGTATAATGCCTATTTAAGCCTTTCTCGCTCATTATCTAACAAACTTTGGTTTTCCAATCTAGATTTCAGCCATTTTCCTCTCTTTCTATTCTTACCTCCTGCCCTCACACCATTACTGTTGAATAGGAAGACACCCTTAAATAGTGTTGTACTCAAGGACACACTCTCTGAGATCAAGACTTGGTCAAGACCAGAATTGACCACGACATGACCAAGACTGTGTTCAGAATGGCATACTCTGTACTATGCACTACAATCTCAATGAGTATATACTGCTTACTAAATGCTGTAATTATGGTTAGGTGGATTAGGGTGCTGACCGTTCCCACTGAAGTATACTTCCAAGTTTCCTAAAGTGCATTTGGAACAACAGTAAAAACCAGAAGCACACTAAGGCTAAATATCTCCATTGATTTGCCAGCTATGAAAGTTTTTAAAGCATTTTAAGCAAGAAAGTGATCAAGTAAAATATAAAAAAATCAAAACGTGGTCATTTGATCCATAAAAATAGCAGAAACTAATTTCATGCCAAGATTTTCAGAGACCCACCATTGAGCTACTGACAAAACTTCTGGTTAACTTCAAAACAAGAGCCCTATTGTCAAAAGTGCTTAAAACTAACAGAAGACAAAAAGAGACGCTTTTGTTTTGAAAAGGGGATGTTTGATTTTTAGCTTGAAGCCGGTCCCTGGACAATTATATGTTCCGCTCGCAATGCATCATGGGGAGGTTGAGTATGACTAGTGTGCCCTCCATACATAGTTAAAAAATGTCCCAATATAGGATACATCCTGGTATTTATTGCATACTCAATCGTTCCATACTATCTAATGTGAATGCACTACATACTTACTTTGACATCAGACTTAGTACGAGTAGTACGTTAGTATGTGATTTCGAACACAGCCAAACGCTTTTGGGAGCCGAGGCAGAGTAAAGACCAATGCATTTGACGGACAAAAACAAGGTGTCTGCAATTCTTTCAAAGAACAATATGCAACAATTTCAAATCTTGACAAATTTGCTAAATTAAATTCTTGCAATACATTAATAAATGTATCTATTTAAAAGCCACTGTTAAGTTACACTTTGTTTTTTACATATCTGAAAATAATGTGTTTCTTTGCCAGGTGAATGAGGTTTAAAGTAAGTGTTCAGAGGTATTTCTGACGAGAAATGAAACAGACTAATGTCCAAGTTTTTGCAGGTGTTTGAAACGTATGCCACTTCAAAAAATTTCCAAGGAGCCAAAACGATCAGTGACCTAATGCTAAATGTTTGAAGTCAAATACTGACATTAAATAATCAGGAACTGTAACTTCTAAGTGCTTCTCCTTATCACATTAATGAAGTTGAGGATCAGGCCTCGATGGAAAATCCTGAGTCCTGCCAGGTCTTGTCTGAGACAAGTAATGCCTCGAGACCGTAATGCAACATGACCCTCATGTCCCCTGATGGAAATTCATTTCAGAGTCTCTAAAATCTTTAATGATTTGCTGATTTGATTTCATAGTGAATATTGTATCCCGAGGTAACCCAGCTGGCTTTGAAATACTTTGAAAATCACTGATAAAAGCATGCAATGCTAAGTCCAATGTTTTCTACTTTGGCTAGTGTTAACCAGACTGTTATTATCCATGTGGTCAGTCGCTTTGTCCATGGATCCATATTAGAATATCAGGGATATATGGATATTGATGTTTTTCACCTGTTTTTGCTGACATGTATGAATTCTAAATAGCATTCTTGGGTATAGTCTGGGTCAGGATGCAGAGGAATATCTAATGGGTACTCTTTGAATGTCAAAGTGAGAAAACCACTAGCACAGCATTAGAGACCACAGCAGAGGTTGGCAGTGAAGCAGAGGTGCCAGAGTAGAACACAGAAAAACGAGGAGCCGTCAGAAAACAAGCAAAAAGAAGACAAATGAGCAAAAAACAGATTGGACAGGTTAAGGGTGCAGCGCTGTCTTGGCTTCATAGGCATATAAGCTTGATTCATGCAAATCAATGTGCTTGTCAGCATCCGAGACGTGGCCACAATGGTTCTTTTAGCGCTGAGTAGTCGTTTTGATCGCTACAGGGCAACAATTATTGAATCTATCCAGCCAACACACCCAACTATAAAGACGCAGAAACCGTCAAAGCCCACACTTAAATGGCAGAGGCCTGATAGTATTTCAGTGCAATTTGGAATGCAGCTTAGCTTCATTGTATACACGTGCACACACATGCACACACTTTCCCTCTCATTGACTTCCATTTTGAATTCCATTCAGACCATGGCTAAACACCAGCAAATGAATTCAGTAGGAGATGATGTGTGTCGGGTACCGCGTGTAATAATGCATTTTGAGTTTCCATAATTGGAGTGTAATTACAGTGGTAATAAAATCTACTCCATTCTTTTAATGCAGTCCTCTCAAGTACAACTTTTCTCCTGAAAGGAATTTTAAGATGAGAGAGTATAGTTTCACAGCGCTGCCAGGGCAACAGCAGCTCACCTTAGATCTAATTTTACTTTAAATATTTCTCGATGTGAGGAGGAAGCTCCTTCAAAGGAGACTTTCTTCTGTTTCCTAAGGAAATAGTGTTAAAACCAAGAAACTGATACAAAAAAAAAAACAAAAAACTTTGATAGCAATATGTTTTTATCTGTCATCTCGTCTTTGTTTCAAGACTGCAAACGCTTAACTACAAAATATTACAATTGGTGTCACAAAAAAGTCTTTAAACGTGTCATAACCATTCAAAAAAAGCTTGGATGGATGATCACAGGCTAACCTGGAGGACGGGAGACAATGTATCTGCTGCAATTTAAATGCATCATTAGCATAAGGCATGGCAGTAACCTTGTTCAGACATGATGAAAGCTACATTTTTTCCAACTAGCATAATATAAAACTCATGGAGTGACACTCACTGTGTAGACTGTTCTGCACTCAGCTGTGTTTTATTCTGTCAGCACTAAAATGCTTACACCTTGTGCACCAGTGTCCCATATTTTGGATACTCTGCACCTTAAATTATTCACAGTTGCTGCCTTGGCTTTTCTGACTAATTAAATTTTGAAGGTACTACTTTTTTTTTTTTTTTTTAACCTCTTACAACCATTTTATTAATTAAACCTTTCCAAATACAACTTATTACATATTTTCACGCGCACGTGCACACATACATGTATAAAAATATTATCTTATCCCAATATCTTAACTACGATCAAGTTTCTCTCCACAACATGACGCATGAAAAAAGATAAGCTGCTGGAGACGATATATATATATATATAATACAGTGATGTCCCAAAAATTTTAAATAGAAGGAGAAGGCTAAAATTCATGGCAAATCACTGCTGTGCACGAAAACTAGGGCGGTTGAGGAGCATGCACCCCCCCGGAAAATTTTGCTAAAATTATGCTATATGGTGGCTTTTGGTGCACTATATTAGTGTAATTGTGGCTTTTGTTTTTGTCTATTTTGTAGCACTTTTCTTAGCATGATGTATTTTCTCACCTAGTTTTTGTTTGCATGATCCATTTACAAGTTGAAATCTGGTATCCATGAAAAACAAAAAAGAAGCAGCACTTCCCCTTACATTTCTGATTTTTGTTTTTTTTTCTGTAAATGGTGAAAAAATGTCAAGTTCAAAATTGGAAAAAAAAAAATTGGGGAGCACCTCCCCTTAAATTTGTGATTTTCGTAGCCCAGTACCCTGGAAGCAGGACTTAATTTATGACTCATGGTGATATTCATCATGGATGTTTAAAGTTTGTGTAAAACAGAAATAAATTTGTGTTATGACTTTGAAGTGTTAGTGATAAGGTCCGCTCCGCCCGAGTCTGAATATGTGTATCTCACCCGGGTAGAGTCAGAACTGCGCTCGCTAGAGGCAAAATACACAATTGCAGTGCAAAGAAAGTGCTAATTTCATGGAAAATGTAGCACCAGCGGACATGTTTTACTCCCCAAGTCCAAATATGTGATTTGTTTTTGGCTAGGGGCCGATATGTGCCCGCTGGAGGCCGCAGAAGTTTGGTATGCTTCAGCAGATGGCTAATGATAGCTCTGTTACGTGCATATTCAACTCCATAGAGAAGAATTAAAAACCCCTTCAAAATTTCAAATTTTGTCTGGGAATTATTCTTACCAGTAAAAAACAAGTAAATAAAAATATTCTTACCTGTGACTCTTTTCTTCATTACAAAGCCCAGTATTGATGGCTGGCTTGCGGTGTGACGTTTGGGTGGCATATTCACGGATCATTCATCTTCTCCCTGCCAATACCAGACTTTAGCGTCCTTCAGGAGAATGATTTGACCCGCTGATGGGAAAGGCGTGTAAAGCTTCTGCTTGGTGGAGCGTGAGATGAACTCTCACGACACTTTGCACGAGATTTAGAAAATGGCCACCAAAACAGCGTTGCAAAAGTTGCTCAAAGTGTGGAAAACTCCAATCTTTCATGGATTTTAACGATTCTTTTGGTGCTAAAGGAGTAGAAAATAATTTATCAACATGTTAAAAGAGTAGAAGGCGGCCAGAAAGAGAGTAGTAGGCGATTCCGCCCGCCGCTTACGCTTCTGAACATGACTATTTATAGCACAGATAACATAGTGTAGCCTTCACATCAATAAATTGAAGGTATTTCTTCCGCAAGACGAGATTATTTATTTACAAACAAATGCGGAAGAATGAAATTGTTGTTCACGAGATTACTTTTGACTCCATCGCAAACAATTGGTTTGTCTACAAATGAACGTGCCGTAAAACTTCAGGGTTCACGCATTAAATTGAGTGATTGGGAATCCCGTAGTAGAATGCAAAGATGGCACCAAAGCGGAAAAGATTATTTAGGTAGTGTTTTTAATTCATTCTTACCAGGATTTTGTTAGTTTCTTGACCAGACAAAGGAGACAGTGATTCGTTCGCCGCCATTTTAAGCGCTAAAAGATGACTATTGTTGTAATTGGCGTTATATCAATAAAGTTCAATTGAATTGAACTGAATTTAATTGAATTGAAAAGAGCAACTTTTGGGTGAAATATAGGCACAGTTTTAAAAACTTGGGTATTGTCCCCAGCAGCATTAAAAGATGCAACTTTGACTAAGTTAAACAGCAGATTTTGTAAACATTCACTGTACTGATCATATTGATTATGATGCAATAACAATGTTGTACACCTTATTTTGTATGTTTTAGGGGATAATAGCTTTGTTGTGGAAAATACAAAAAAAAAATTGTACAATGTGATTTTAATTTATCATAAGGTTAAAAAGCATGCCTTGCACTATATTCTCAAAGAGTTTCCAATTCTGTCCAACACAACTGCACATGGTTTTCAGGAACTGCAAAATGGCAACCAATAATGATCTAATCAGCTTCACAAAACACAACTGACCTCTGTCACACCAAACTATTTGGTACAGAGACACTTCTTTGTACAGGTCAGAAAATGTAGACCGCAAATTAAATCATTTGTATTCTTGAGAGAAACGCATCATCTAATCTGAGTTCAATAGTGGAATCATCTTGACAAATTTCTAATGTCTATTCAGTCTTTTTCATCTCTCAAAGCAAATACTGATTTATACTTTCATTAGAAAGCATTACAGGCAAGCGTGTCTTTTTCTTTGGCTTTGGGAGGAGAAAAGTGTGTCTCTGTGTGTGTGTTTGTGTTTTTTTGTTTTTTTTGCATTAATCACTAATGTGCTTTCAGTGATGTGTCAGCGATAAATGTACTGCTGAAGGTCATTAATCTTCATACTTTGAAAGGTGCAGATAAACTTTGCATGAGAGCTTTTCATGTTTGTGTTTCACAATAAAATAATGTTTAATGGGAACACCAAGTCTCAAACATACAAGTAGCTAGGTAACTGAGGTTTCACTTTAGCATCTATCAGAAATAAATGGGTCTCTGATGTTCTGTATTTTATATAACTATATTTATATTTGAGGAAGTGAAAGTATAGAATACAGTTGTTTGAGATCATGTGTGGTGTTTTAATTTAAAAAAGAATAATCTAAAAAAAATACAAATAATATAATTTCAATTTTCATTGTCATTTAATTAACTATTTAATTTATTTATTTATTTTTTTAAACTGTATTTTTAATTACTAGATTTACATTTTCCAACCACATTATTTTAAATGTAATTTTTTTAAACCAATTACAAGACATTTTAGGCAACCCCATTTGAATTGCGGGCGACCTCAATTGGGGTCAAGACCCCATGGTTGAAACACAGTGTAATAAACCTCCCAAAATAATGACAAAAATGCTTGATAGGGATTATTTGGTTCATTATAATTTTATATTCATATGCTTCAGAAGTCAGAACAGTATACTCAAAACTCGCGAAATCAACGTTTTTTTTTTTTGCACAATATCTGACAATTTTTTTGTCTCGTCTTCCAAACTTTTGTAAGGCAATTAAACACACATTTAATGGGAAAGATATTATGAATATGATTTTCTCCCTAAACTCATATGGGTAGGTGAGGGTATATTGCGTGTCATATACAGTAGCTATTTTGGTTTCATGAAATCATTCTGCAATTCCTGTTCTTTTTTTTCCTAATAATGAAACATCAAAGACCATATACAGTGGTATGCAAAAGTTTGGGCACCCTTGTAAATGTTCATGATTTTCCTTAATAAATAATTGGTTGTTAGGATAACAAATTCCAGTTAAATTTATCATATAGGAGACAAACACAGTGATATTTGAGAAGTGAAATAAAGTTTATTCGATTTACAGAAAGTGTGCTAGAATTATTTAAACAGAATTAGGCATGTGCATAAGTTTAGGCACCCTTGCATCTTATTGATTTTAATACTCTTAGCACTAATTATTGGAACTCAAAATTGTTTTGGTAACCTCAGTGATCCTTGATCTTAGGGTCTGGATTCTGGTGGGAGGTATTTTGGACCATTCTTCTCTGCAGATCATCTCCAGTTCAGTCAGGTTTGATGGTTTCCGAGCATGGACCGCCCGTTTTAAAGCACACCATACATTTTCAATAATATTCAGGTCTGGGGACTGAGACGGCCATTCCAGGATGTTGTACTTGTTCCTCTGCATGAATGCCTTAGTAGATTTTGAGCAGTGTTTAGGATCATTGTCTTGTTGAAAGATCCAGCCCCGGCGCAACTTCAACTTTGTCACTGATTCCTGGACATTGTTCTCCAGAATCTGCTGATATTGAGAGGAATCCATGCGCCCCTCAACTTTAACAAGATTCCCAGTGCCTGCACTGGACACACAGCCCCACAGCATGATGGAACCACCACCAAACTTTACTGTAGGTAGCAAGTGCTTTTCTTAGAATGCTGTGTTCTTTTTCCGCCATGCATAACGCCCCTGGTTATGCCCAAATAACTCTATTTTAGTTTCATCAGTCCACAGCACCTTGTTCCAAAATGAAGCTGGCTTGTCCAAATGTGCTTTAGCATACCTCAAGCGACCCCGTTTGTGGCGTGTGCAGAGAAAAGGCTTTTTCCGCATTACTCTTCCATACAGCATCTCCTTGTGTAAAGTGCGCTGAATAGTGGAACGATGCACAGTGACACCATCTGCAGCAAGCTGATGTTGTAGGTCTTTGGAGCTGGTCTGCGGGTTGACTGTGACTGTTCTCACCATCCTGCGCCGCTGCCATTCGGAGATCTTTCTTGGTCTTCCACTTCGGGCCTTAACTAGAACTGTGCCTGTGGTCTTCCAATTCCTCACAATGTTCCTCACAGTTGAAACTGAAAGCTTAAATCGCTGGGATAGCTTTTTGTATCCCTCCCCTAAACCATGATGTTGAATAATCTTTGTTTTCAGGTCATTTGAGAGGTGTTTTGAGGCTCCCATGTTGCCACTAATCAGAGAAGATGCAAAGAGGAAACACCTAGAATTTTCCTACTTAAATACCCTGACTCATGATTGGATTCACCTGTGTATGGAGATCAAGGATCACTGAGGTTACCAAAACAATTTTGAGTTCCAATAATTAGTGCTAAGAGTATTAAAATCAATAAGATGCAAGGGTGCCTAAACTTATGCACATGCCTAATTCTGTTTAAATAATTCTAGCACACTTTCTGTAAATCGAATAAACTTTATTTCACTTCTCAAATATCACTGTGTTTGTCTCCTATATGATAAATTTAACTGGAATTTGTTATCCAAACAACCAATTATTTATTAAGGAAAATCATGAACATTTACAAGGGTGCCCAAACTTTTGCATACCACTGTATATGTATTGCAAACCTTGTCTTTGCATTCTAAGACCATTTTCAAACTCTTGCCATCAGGTTATCTCCAAATCAGCAGAGATCACAATGTAAACAACCTTTAAACTTTTTGGGAATACAGTCTCTCCTCTAAGCCCATGTGCTGTCACAGCTTTGGTGAGAAATATGCTGGATTTGTGTCTTACCACATTTTTATCAGAGTCAGAAGATGTCAGCAGGAATGTTTGAAAATACCAGCAGATGAATGAGTAGTAACACGTAATACCACACCTCCGTGCCTTCTGCTATGTCACATGATGGTTAATATTCAGTATGTCTGACAGAGAGTCCTGAGTCACACTTGACTGGACTTCTTTGTTTGTGTGCGCGCGCGCGTGTGTGTGTGTGTGTGTGTGTGTGTGTGTGTGTGTGTGTGTGTGTGTGTGTGTGTGTGTGTAGCCTGCGTTTGGCTGACTAACAGCACCACGAGACAGCTGAGGAAAAGCTTTGTCATTGTTCACTTTGAGTGGTGGCCTAAGACGACCTTTGGGACTACCTGTTATCACTGCCTGACATGTAAGGAGTAGCTGTACAAGGGTAAAGGAGCTTTTATGGCTACATTTGCAGCCCTATTCGGACTCTCCACGCTCCTCTGACCGGCACAGTGTTCTGTGTAATGAAGTGTATTTTACAAACATGCAGCTTCATGAGCTAATCCTGTCCTCACCCCTGTATCTGGATGCATCAATCGATCGCATTAATCATCCTTCGTGAAAGAAGCTTGCGAGTGGGAAAAAATGTGAGCACCCCTGGTTTAGGTTATCAATGATGCAGAGTCACCGTGCTGATTTAGGGCTAAATCCTGCCACCCTATTTAATGTTTCTTTCCTACTAAATCCTATAATCTACTTTAAAACTGTACATTACTCGTAGGGCTGCTTGATTATAGAAAAAATAATAATCACATTTATTTTAGTCTTAATTGAAATCACGATTATTCAAATGATGATTTGTCAACCAAAAAGTTGACTTTTCTGCAGGTTTTGATCCTGCTCCACTGTCGGCCACATCTTCAATGATAGATCTTTTTTTCCCAACCACCTGCCTCATCCACACTGCTAACAATCCAGAGTAGGTTATGAGTTATTTTTTGTAGAGAAATGCGTATATGATTAGCGACTCATTTCTTTTTTGTTCTTATCAAGGTTCCCCACAGGATTCATGCCTTGCATATGAAACCGTAATATCAGTTGGACCCAAAATTTGTGATGTACTGTATTTTTCCCAATATTTTTACTTTCAATTCTTACTAAAACTTATGGAAATGCAGTATCATGTTATATATTGTGTATGATGACATTTACGGTCATTTTCTTTGTGTGTTTGTACAGGATTGAGTTGGGCCAGACAACATTCAAGGCTCATATCATTTTTGTACAAATCAACGTAAAACATTTTATTTAAGCATGAATGCAATCCTTCCAACACTAAAATCAAGTATGTTCACTTTTGAGCAAAAAAAAAACACTTCTTGCACGTGATGTGTTGTTGCCCTAGGTCTTCATCATCAAACCCAATGTGTTCCCATAGAAGAGAATTTGAGTTGGTTTGATTGTTTACCAAGCGTTTTTGCTTGCCATGTTTCAAGACACACCAGCAACAATTGTCCACGTGTTGTCCTGCCGGCTAGCTTTAGCTTCGAAAGGGGCGGAGCAGAGGAGCTTGCATGCGCGTGGATTAAACAACTCAAAGTTAGTATTAATAATCCGTGTGTGCCAAGCTTTATTCTTTGTAAATGTCTGAAATCATGGAAGTTTGTTTTATTTAGCAAATAAAACATACCGGTATGTAAAATAAAAATAAAAATCTATATTTTTTTCTTCTAGTAATCGTTTTTTCTCGACTATGTTATTTTTGAAATCGTTGGGTAAAGTAATCAAAATGGTAATCAAATTTCGATTAATTGCACAGCCCCAATTACACGTGTCAAACTCAAGGCCAGGGGACCAAATCTGGCCTTTTTAAACATCTAAGTGAGCCCGCAACTTAAAATGAGTGACAAAACATGAAACATTGTGTGAATTACTACCAAATAATTTAGTTGTAGACATCTCAGTAGGGTTGCAAAGGGGTGTAAAATATATTGCAAATACCCATGGGAACTTCAGCTCAGGAATTTATGCAATATTAAAAAAATTAGAAACTTTTCAAAGGAATCATTTCTTGAAATTGAGCAAAAATTGGGAGTGATTTCAAAATCCAAACATAAATATTGGCATCTATGCAACATAATACACTTGAAAAAAACATTTCAATATATTATGTGGAAGTAAAACTTAATTATTCATGTGGAGTTTTTCATTGAATATGTCACAAATTCAATAAACTACAATATTTGCTGGGGTTTCCAGTTTCCCCATGCTTGTATAACACAATGGAAGTCATTTTTACTCTTGAATTGTTGGAACAAACCTAGTTTTTCCAAAATTCTGCTCAATTCTCAAATTTAAATAATATTGTCACTACCTGTCACCTATTCCTCGGATATTCTCGGAGCCTTACATACTTTACATACTTTTATATCGTTTAGACATGGAAATGCAAAGTAGCACTAATGTTGAAATTGTTCGATTCCCCACCTCGGTGGCCCACTTCAGATGAAACACGTCTGTACTTGGCTCCTGAAATAAATAGATTTTGACACCTCATGAAAAATTCAGCAGCACATTTATGTTTCAAAGACTAAAACTAGATGTGACCTAATAATGTGGATTTTGCAAAGAAGTCAAGCATCACTGTAAACGCCTTAATATATGGTGATAACAATAACTGATGACATTCATATTATCCTGAGTAGATGCTTGTTAAATTGCTCTGCCAAAAACATAACTTACTACTTAAAAACACAGCAACACTGGGGCTTCAGCAATGTGATTTATGCGAGCCCAGCGCGCTGCTTCCTCATGTAAAAAAGATGGGGATAATGCAAAAGGGTCAGAGCAGAAGAATTAAAATAAAACGTTGGCTGTAATACCCCTAGTTTTCCAGCTAATGACTGTGCTGGATACGGTTACTCTGGGGAGTCTTTCTAACCTTTAGTCCTCCCTAAATAATAGCTCTTACACTAGGTACTTTCAACTCAGCAATCTAAATATAATTGGAGGGGGAGAACGGCTTCCTCCAGTTCCTGGAGGAATGGGAGTCTTTAATGCTACTATCTTTAAACAAAGCCTTCTCCAATGCATCCGATGAGTATCAGCCAAAATTCAGCTTGTGCGCATGAGGCTGTGATAGTCATCAAAGTATCTCGACCCTCCCGGGTGTGCTTATCGGGACTGGCCCCTTACTATCACTTGCAATAATAACATGTTAAATGTTAATAAAGATGTTAATACATGTTGGGTATTTATTAGGGCCTTGAGGCGGAAAACGGACGGAAAAAACAGAATTCATGACATGAATTTATTTTTTTTTTTTCCCTCTCTCTCTTTATTTCAAATTGGGCCGCAACATGACATGGAAATGCGTAACGTGCATTTTTCGGGGCAATATCCTGCATTTACATGATATATGTCTAGAAAGTTTGACAACAGAACACAATCCCGTCCGCTATGTGTTCCTGTTTGTTTTAGGGTTACATTTGCAGATAATAGATGTATTATTTTTTATTTAATTATGTATTTGTGACAAAGGACAATGCACATAGACAAATGTGTAAATGTGCAAGATTGTAGCCACAGGCCAGTTTCCATCTGTAGTCCCAGGGAGGCTGATGTTGGGTAAAACAGAAATTATATTTAGAGAAAAAAAACAAAACAAAAACAAAATCAGAAAGCATGGACTGTACAATAACATACAAATACTCAAATATAGCAACACCGTCTTAGAAGAGACCAGAAATAAAGTGACCAATGCACATCACCTTTGGCCTGGTTAGTTGTTAGTTAAAGTGTTAATATTATTGCAAAATGCACATATCCCTATTGCACATGATTAGCATTAATAGATGTGCATATTATTACTGCACCAAAAATATGTATGCAAGTATGCAAATATATATTAAGATGGTTAGGCATGGTCACACTTTGTGTTATTAAGTTTATCATTTATTTTACATTTATTATTTATGTTCAATATTTTTAATTGATAAATACTCTTGTTTAACTTTTTAATTGTTTTACCACCCAATGAAACTTAACATGTTTGCTGTCTTGTAATTGGTTCTTATATAAATGTATCACATCAATGCCCATGGCGACCCACAGTTCTCCCATTCTTGTCTCCCATGTTATTTGTGACTGTTTTTCTATGTTTTCTTTAGACGGGATGATACTGAAATGTTTGTACAGCACTTTGTGGTTTTTACCTGTGAAAAGCGCTCTATAAATAAAGTTTACTTACTTGCATACTGAGTACTTATCATAAAGATATATATACTGTAATTATGAAAAAGGCACAGTTAACATATCCAAACATGTATAACTTTGGCCTTTATAAGAAGGGTTGAATTGTCAGGCTGTCGTTTTATAACATTTGCTCTGTCAGTAAAACCTTGAAATCCCAAAATGCAGAATACTTCCTGGACAGGATGTCAATCAATCACAGCGCGAGCGCACAGACAGACAGGCCGGGGCCCTCCAGTGAGACTTCAAGTCCTACTGCCTGTACAGGGAGGTGACAACACCAACTATATCATATGAATAACTTACTTATAATGTATTTGCACTCTCAAAATTGCCAGTATGCAAACACACTATAGGTTTATTAAGAAAATGGTTAACAGGAAAGTAGCACAATAAGCCAAGTGTGTAGAAAAAAAATCATTTAAAGAGATACAGTTGGACCTTTTTAATGCACAAGGTCTCCCGAAGGCTCTAAATAAAATATAATTTGGAATTTAGTAATTAAAAAGGACAGCGGGAAAGAAATCTATAGTTAGCATTGGTTGTTCAAAAAGTAGCCACAGCACTTTGAATCTTGTGATAAACAATCACAAAATCAAAATGACTGCAGCAGATCAACAAATAATGTGAATATCAACCCAAGTTGATTGCTACATTTAAATATGCACAGACTGTGTTTACCTCATAATCTTCCATCTGTCTTTGAGAGTACTTTGCACACACACACACATAATGGTCCCAGTTAAACAAACTCCTTAAGGCTTTGCTTAAATCACACCTTCATATGTGTTTAATCAAATAAGTTATAATTTTCTCTCTCTTTTGTCCAAAACCACAGACCATCCTTAAAACCACTTTTAACAATGACATTTGCCAGCCTTCACTTTTCTTTGTCCTTTTCCCCGGGAAAGTTACTAATGCATCGGTAGGAAGGAGGGAGGTGAGGGATATGCACTTAGGATAATAGGCATAAAAAAGGGAAATTAGTTCCTACCTGTAGATGGAGATGTCCCAAAGATTGAAGCATGTGAAAGAAAGAAAAAAAAAAGGTTAGGAAAAAAGGTACTTTACAAAGAGAATTGGAATTATTAAGACCCTGTGATGTATTGGTAACCTCTGGAGGTTCAACCCGGGGAGAAGGTGAGTTAAAATGACAGATGGATATGTGGTTAAAATCAGAATAAGTCCTACATAAAATACTCAAGTAGAAGTAAAAAGTAGCTCAATTAAACAGTCCTCAAAGTAAAAGTTACTTTCACCCTATTTGTGTGTACAATCTGACACATTTGTCTATTAATGTGCATTGTCCCTTGTCACAAATACATAAATAAAATAATACATCTATTATCTGCAAATGTAACCGTAAAACAAACAGTAACACATAGCGAATGGGATTGAACTGGACTAAGGGTGAAAATGGTTGTCACCTATTTTTGATAATAAATCTTGCACAATTGGAACTTAATTTATTTTCCACAAAGGCATTTGTATAAATTAAAAGGTTTGTCAAAATATACAATTATTAATAAATTAATTAATTAATTAATAACACCAATGAATTCAATCCAAAATTTAAAAAAAAAGATTCTCAGCCTCTAAGTATACTGTAGCTACATTTATTACCTCTAAAACTGAGAAAATAACCATCATTTAATGCTGTTTTGGCGCCGTGCATTATGTTTAATCTGATTGGTCAGCTATGATGTGATGCATTTGATTGTTGTCTGGTCATTTCATTTTTTGTAGTTTCATAATGTTTATCGTTTTAAAACAAAACAAAAAAAATTTTTAAAAAAATCAGTAACGGTTGGGTGTAGAAATGTAACAAACTACTTTACATCTTTTAAAACATACTTCAGTAGAGGTAAAATTATTGATTTAGAGATATACTCAAAAAAGTACAATAACCTATGTAAAAAAAAAACTCAATTACAATAATGTGAGTACTTGTAATCTGTTACTTTCACCTCTGGTTGAATGCAGTTGTGAGCTGGTAGTTAAGCATCACCAACACTAAAAGAGATTCTTTAGTCTTCTTTTTTCCTCTCTTTACTCCTTTTTCCCACACTTCCTTTGAGTCGTTCATATGGGGAACAATAAACAATCATACACTATAATGTAACAGGCAATTCTCTGACACCTACCAAAGATTCTTGAACACTACACAGAGGCTTTCTGCCAACAAAATATCTCCCCCAGCTCAAACAGCCGTGCGCACCAAAAGCAGAAAAGAAAACACTAATGTGAATAATTTATAAACTGTGATTGTAAAAACTTCACAAACATTGTATGTATTATTTATTTATTTAATTTTTTTCATCGCAAATGCACTTTTTTGGTTTGCCACATTAGCTGGCACTGGACAATTGTGATTTACGTTGCACTGCCATTGAACACTATTCTCAAGTGTGGACAGCCAGCTAATGGAGGCACACAAGCAGCTTTTATTAGCTGTGAAATGCAGTGGCATCAAATATTAAACACTTCATTATGGAGCACTGCTTGTCTTGTTCCACAGAACAGCCACTTAAACCTACAGCAGCCAAGAGAAAATAAAGGGAAAGAGAATATGCCATGACAGCAGTAATTACTGGAAATCTATTTTATAAGATATATTTGCTGTGGGAAATACTGTTGCTTATGCACACACTATATGTCTGTGTATGTGTGTTGGCGTGCACACACAAGGCAACATGTGCAACAAGCATACTGTTGTTAATAATTTACACTGTCAAATTAAACTGGCAATAGTTAGTTACTGAGGGGGCAAGAAAGACATTTAATAAAATAACATCAAAACTCATTGGCTGCTGGTTACCGTCGTAAGCTGTGTACACACAAACACAATCGGGCTGTTTAGGTCCCGATTTTACCTCTTCCCAACCAAGAGTGGCAAACGCCAGATTATTTTATCTTTCATAAGATTATCCTCTAAGATTACCCTGTGGTCTGAGGTGTGTTAAGAGTGAATTTGTCTCGAAACTCTGCTCCGACAATTGTAAATCTAGTTGTATATACCTGACTTCCAAAACTCATTTTGTGTGGGGAAAGCCCATGACTCCCGACTCATGATCCAGTGATTTATAACGTGGAATGGAATGGAGTCAATCAAGAAGCTAACTGACTGAAAAACACCTAACACCTATTAAGTTCAGGCCACTTAATAATCGGCCTTTCCAAGCCTAAAATTCCGATTTACGAATTCAAGCGAATTCAACCGCAGTACATCGAAATATCTCAAAGATGGCTGAACTCTATAATATTGGAAGATTTTTCCAGATTTTACCAAGTATGAGCTCCAACTTCTCCAACTGGTGGCGTTCCAAGTCACTTTTTTCAAATAGAGGGAGGGAAAATCCCCAGTTGTTTGAATGCAGCATTAGACAACTTTGTTTGATCTCGTTTGATCACGTGAGTTTTCTGGACCTGTGTTGAGATTATTGGAGCACACCACACAGTATGATGAAAACTGTTCTATGCCAGATTTTTGATATTCACGTGTGGGGTCTGTTCAGATAAAAAAAATATCCTTTGATTTAGAAAGTTTGTACGTGTGTACCCCGCTTTAGCCGCTGACAGCGAGTAAATAGAGGTGCGAGTTAAAAAGGGTCATTGCTTAAATGATGACTGTGAGGATACAAAACACTGCCTCCCTTAAGGCAGGCATACATTGTGTGATTTTTTCAATCATTGTACTCAGCTCCAGCTTAAATTGTGCAACTCAACTGCAGAGTCTGAATCACGATTCATGATTTCACACTATACGGACCGACACGCTGATGCAACCTGACTGCTCACACTGGACAGCACATTGGGATCTTGCTTCTGGAAATGCAACATAAATATTGGAAGATGAAGAAGAACTCTGAAGCATGGCCATTAAAACAAAAGAAGAAGAAGAACCCAGAAGTGAATAGACACTTGCGATGCTAAGCAAAAAGGAATGCGCTGCCTTGGCAATGTGTGCCATTCTCTGCGGAGAAGTTTCAAAAAAGAAAAGGCGGCCATGTGTGTGGACCAGGTTGAACAGACGTGGTTAGTACAGTCTGTCAATTCTACAGCGGTCCTACAGTGTTTGCGCATGCGCAGTGAGGGAATTTGAGGTAAGCCAGTTCCTGGTACGACTTCAACAGTGCGATACCCTCACAAGGGGCGACCGAGAATTGAAACGGGTTTGATTTTCTTGCGACTATACGATTGCTGATTGGGAGCTGGTCGTGAGGTACTAATCGCATCTCGTGATACCATGTATACTACACAATGCATGACACAATTTAGCCAAGACTCGGCCCGAATTCCCAAAATAGCCACGTGCAAGCAAAAAAATCGGCTCAAAATGGGCCAAAAATCACACAGTGTATGCCCCAGTTTAGCGTACAGACATTTCCCAGTAGAACAGTTTCTTTAACTTAAAGGTCTTCCTTTTTCCTTACAGTTCTTTGTTTGTTTTTTTTTTTTTGTTTTTTTTTTAATATAAAATCAAACCTTTGCAGAGTATATCAAAAGCAGATGTAATCTCCTCCACTGTGACCATTGTATCACACAGCCTAAGGAGCCATATCAGACTTTAAAAAAGCATAGAGGCTCCCAAGTGTGATTGATATTCATGGCTATTTCTCTGTGTTGGTCCCCGCTTGTCTGCATCAGCAGGAGTCGAAGAAACCAGTGGGAAAAAAAGAAAAGGCAACAAAGAAGTAGAAAGTCTTAAATTGCTCACATGGGCAGCTGCAACAAAATTACCAAGATGATTTATTCATTATCAAACTTTCTTTGCTTGATAAATTGTTTTACTTAAGTAAGCTTTGTGGCCTTTAGGTCCCGCCAACCACGGCAAGCTGTGCAAAGATTAAGATTACAAACCCGGTAGCTTTTGGTGCAGAGACCAAAACTCACTATATTCTAAATGCTAAAATGAAAAGAAAAACAACACTGAGGAGTAGTTGTGTTGTTAATGCTGGTTTGGGGGTTTATGGGAGGAAAAAAAAAAACATAACTCTCATTCATTGCTAATGGACCATTAAAACAGAAATAGGATAACAGCACATAAGCCTTGGGTCATTGAAGAGATGGAGACAGTGGAGATGGAACTGATCAAAGGAAGGTACAGATGTGAAGTAAATGGAAACTTATAAAATGTGAAGACTAAAACCATTAGTGTGATTTTCAAAAATGTCCAAAAGCATGGTTTTTCCAAGTGTTTTGTGCAGTGAAATCTTGAGATCCAAGGGTGATTTCAATGAAAAGGGAGGAAGAAGCAGTATGGGTGTTTAGAATTCAATTAGACTCACATTTTCCCATTAGACAAGGCACAGATCAAAAGCTGAAATGGGTGTGGGTCCAAAAGGCACATGTTGTATTCTTCCTCTACAATGCAGGAACCATAGCAGCCACACACGATGGACTGTCAAGTGTAAAGCCTTATAAAGACACATCTATACACACTTGTTTACAACCATCAGCATCACTGATCAAATTACTCCCTGCTACGTTGAGTTCCTGTGAATACAGGAACTGACAGATCAAAAACAACACACTTCATCCAGCATTGTAACATAAAAGTTATCTCCCTGTTCGGAATGTCAGAAACTCTGTGAAGTCAAGATCTTACATCATCAAACTAAACCAAAAATGTCAACAGTTTTATTCCCTCATTCTCCGACAGTCTGTTCCAGCGCTGCTTTGGTGAGGCTTAAACTTTGATTGCCTGAGCTTTTCTAGGAAGTGACGCTCAATTATTGAAGCCAAAAGTAAACCAAAAGTCACTTCTGTAGAGAGAACATTTGGCAGTCAATGGAAACATGAACTACGGACAATAAGACCTGACCTGAGGAGGCAGTGGATTATAATGGTGTACTTCAATGAATAATTTGGAAGGATCCAATAAAGAAGTCATAAACAGGAGTCATCCTTTGCCCTGGGATCAGTGGGGAGCATGCAGTGATGGGAACCATTGATTTTCTCTGTGGCCCTAGATGTTCTGTGGATCCTGTCTGCAGACTGCCAACTATGTGCATCAATACAGACGTGCCTTGCTTTGCCAATGGCACCCTTCAAAAGCTAGGGAAAGGGAGGAGGCTGCCTCTTTGTATCCAGGGGTCAACTTAGATGATGTTGCTTGGACTGGTTTAAATTCGACGAAAGACTCTACGTGTATCCTATTTGAGAAGAACAATTGTATAAAATGTATATGTGAGGAAAGGAAGACAAAACAAGTCCTGAGGCAGCATTTTGGCCTACAATGAATAAACAACTTCTAAGAAACCATCCCAAAAACAGCCTTAGTAGTGATACATGGCTGAGGTAAGGAAAATTTAGGACGACAGTCCCTGGGAAATTATCTATTTGGCTATTTTGTATGTTAAAGGTCCAGTATTATGATACCGAATAGTAGCGTGTGACGCAATTATCAAACAACGTGCAGTGATTTAGATTCAGAAAAGTGTGTGCGTTGCCTCTTTTACGCACACAGCCAGACTCTCTCCTTTCCGCTTAACGCTCTCCGTCGTCCGTCACCGCGTAAAAGTTGGAAGCCTGGACAGCTGCTGCTGCTCTTGTTCCACAACCGAGTCCGTTGTTAGCGCTGTGAGCCACAAATCTGTAAACATCCCCATTGTTTCCTCCTTACACTACACCGGGCGTCGCTGCTGATGTGTGTAAACAATGGGTCCGTGGCTCCAAGCAATGACTCCCAACACGATCGGCAGGAGAAAAAGTAGTGCAGTTTGGGCGTCCAGTAGTGCAGTTTGCATTTACATATATGGCAATAAAGCATAATATATATTCTATATTAAACTGCAGTGTTTGTTTTAGCTGTTGGATAGTTGGAGAGGGAGGAGCTCACATTCTAGGAGGCGTGTTAGGTGACGTCACCTGCCAACATTCCCGTTAGGAGCTGACTTTTTACAAAATGTGGAATAACAAGGGAGGGAGGAAAAAACTTTTTCAACTTTGACCCTCTGAATGAGGCTAAAGGGATGTATATCACTGTAACAAAACCATTATAAAGTGATTTTTTTTCATCTTACCTCCCCTTTAATGTGCAATTTAGTTTGTTTTTTTTTGGAATGCATGTTTTGTTTTATTTGAAGGCCTAATATACCGTAAAAAAGATCAAAAATATTAATAATTGAAAATCCAATTGATGATCGTTGATAATCAAAAATTGGTTTGTAATCAAATCAAGACAATCAGATTTGAATCAAATTGAGAAAGTGGGCTGATTAACCTCCGCTACTCTTAGATCAGTTCCAATTTATAAAATTAAGGAAAGAAGAATGATGCAAAGGTTGTTACTGGAAACAGCGGACCTCAGGAAACCTCATTGTTTTCTAAAAAAACGTTTTCATGGTCAGTGAAGATATTTGATATTAAAATCCAAATATATTTGTTAGTAGTAATCATTGTCAATCAATCAATCTGTAATTTAAAAAAGCACTTTTCATACATATAATGCAGCTCAAAGTGGTTTTTCAAGGTTAAAAAAATCCTGCCCAATACAAACAAATATAACAAATGGTTTGTTATCCCTGCAACATCAGATGGCAAAGATGATAAAGATTCACATGTGCATCCTTGTTTTACGATTGTTTCCTAAATATCTTAGTTTTCAAGGTATAGATGAAAGTTTGTGAGTGTGTATGTGGGTGTGTTTGTTACCTGCTGTGCCAGGTTCAGACTGGACAGCTTCCATTAGATCCCTAACAAAACTCAACCTGATAAGAGTGCAGTGCCTGCCTAATCAACCCTGTCAGCACACAAATCACCTGAGGTTTTTATGTTTTCAATTACTCTTCCCTCCAACAACCAACTCCTCAAATGTGAGTGTGTGTGTGCGTGTATGCAGATGTGCGTCTTTAAACTAACCTCACACACTATGCCCGACACACAGCAGGTAATCATGGGACTGTCAGTGACATGCCATTTCTGATGGGCATCCACTATTAATATTTATGCTGCACTGAATCAGCCCCACACTGAGTACTACGACAGCAATCAGCCCAGTTTCTTAATATCCTCATCTCGATCAATTCTAATTAGCATTTCAAATGCTTGCTGGAGCCACACAGTCTGCTGCACCTCCCTTGTTCTCTGAGGTGGATGGAGACAAAATGAGAGAGGCAGTGGGGCAAAGCAGACCTGACACCAAGTTAAAACAGAAATGAAACGCATGTCATTCCGCTACCAAAACTGGCTAGAAAAAGACATCTTAATTCCTAAATCGCAAAGTTAAACCCACAGTGCTGGAAAAAGTCTATGAAAAATGTACAAGGTCAGACATATTTTTGTAGAACAACCAGGACAAAAGTAGCTTTGTTAAAAAATATCCATGCTTCTATCATTAGGATTGAAAGTCCCATCTCCCAGCATTAGAAGAAGAATTTACTGTATCTCTATTCTCTACTTCAGGGGTTCTCAACCTTTGGGGAAAGACTGGGAGGGGGTCATCGGGTGCCCTAAAGAAACTAAGAATATTTTTGAACATTTTGAGCCAGTTTTTGCTTATGTTTACCCTTTTTCTACAATTACGACATATTTTAACCTAATTTCATCACTTTTTCTTGCCATATTTTTGCTCCCTTTAATGTATTTTTGCTACATTACTCCCATTTTGGCCACTTTTCAGCACATTCTTTCCACTTTCAATACATTTTCTGCACTTATAAACCCTTCCCACCACTTTCACCTATAGTGTTGCATATGTTGATCCATTATTGTCACTTTTAACCTCTTTATACCACATTTCATGCTTATGTTTGTCAATTTAACAAACTGTCACACCCATCATTTGCCAGTTTAAACTTTTTCTCTGCCACTTTTAAGCCAATATTGACACTCTTTTTACCAATTTTTCTGTCCATTTTTGGCCACTCTAATTTGCAACTTTTAACCAATTTCTGTGGTTGTTAAAATCCCATTTCATCACGTTTTCCAAAATTAAAACAAGGATTTACATCTTTAAGTTGAGTATAGATGTAAATATTATAATTCCTGGATAAACTGCAGTGGATATCGTTCAGATAAATAAATACATGTGGTTATCACAGATTCATAGAACAATGGACCATCATTTTGCTGACTTTATGGATTAACCCAAAAATCTCTCCCCTTTATTCCCCCTTATAGATGGCCCTGTCTCCACATGACTGTTATTCAATGTTCATGTCTGTGTTCAACCACCTTTAGATACAGTGGGGATCCCTGCTCTCTGGCACCTTTATTTTGGGGGTCGCAGGTTGAAAAGGATTAGAACCACTGCTCTAATTGGATTCCTCCATACAACGTGCAATTAGCTTCTTTGTCTCCATTACAAGGCAAACTAATCTCCTTCCCTTTAAATACCGAGGGAACAAATGTGTTCGTTTTTGCATAGAGAAAATAATACACGGGAAAAGGATCGTCACCCTCTAAACGTCTCAATAGACGGGAAGAGGAGGCGGATTATGTCATTGAGTGTTCTGTGCATGTCTTCATCTGCTTTATTGAGTGTGTTAGTGTGTAGCAGAAAAACTGGGCTGGCCTTGGGGTGCCCCCACAGATGTTTATTTGTAGTGACAGCGAGGTTTGTTCTATCAGTGTTCCTATTTATCTCACTGAGCTGATTGTGAGGCAGTGGCCTGATCCCACAGAGAGCAAACAATCACTGCTATGACAGATATGCTTGAGTGATCAATAGAGCTCTGTAAACTCTCAGACACCATCTATTAGCTAGGATCAGTCTTCTTCTGAAATGACATTTTCAGTGATCACGGAAAACCTGCATTCTGAACCGTTTTCTCCCTCTCTCTTTTTATTCAATTTCTGGCTTGTATACGACAGAGATACTTCCATTGCATGTTTTACGATATCACACTTTCCCATGCTATTTTTCCCCAGAAAACGGGTGGCTGAATGTCCTGAAAATGTAGCAAATGGACAAATATGTCAAATTTGCTCATAATCTTGTTCAAAATGTCACGCAACATGTTAGAATGCGTTCACACCAAATGCAACTTCACCAACTCTGGCAACTAGATTCAATGCAAATGATGCAACATCCAACTACATCAAGAGGTGCAACTCAGGCGATTCTAGCCACCCACTCACACTGAGTCGCTGGAGGTCGCTCACAGTTGAAAATTGTGAACATTTCAAGCGACTTTGAGTGATGCTGTGTCGTGACATCCAATCGGCAATGAGTTTCTCCCTACGTCACTCCCCCGGTCATCACATCACTGTGGTAGATGCACAGTGATTTTTTTGCAAACAAAAAGCGTGATTATGTTCAAGCGACTCATCATGGATGATTTAAGCAACTATAGTCGTTGAAGTCACGTTCGGTGTGAATGCACCTTCACGTTGAGACTAGTGTTCATGTTATCATGTGACTGAAAACGAAAGCAGATCTTTAGCTGAAATGTGTTTTTATTGTGTGTCAGGACTATATTGAAATCTGAAAAGGCGCTGTCACTAAGAGCGTTTTAGCTGTTGGTGTATAAGCTGAACTGGTGATTGGTGGTAATGTTTTCGGACTACAGTAAATGACACATTTTTATGGTACTTCTTCTGTAAAATATGTGGCAGAGGGTCAAAAGTGCAGCCAACGTGACGTAATCTTGCGTGACATTAGCTAAACCATCTCATTTCCGTAAATCGTCTGAAGCATATAAATAACATAATATAAAAACAGTAGTTGACTATTAACTAGTGTTGTTTCGATACCGATACAGATACCCAGTTGCATAGTATCTGCCTATACTGAAAATCAAGTCGAATCGCCAACAATGTCTCTCGTGTGTATTGATGTTTGTTTGTTTTTCGCTGCGATTGGTTCAGAGCGGCAGATTCGGGCCAATAGCGATAGCTTGCCTCAGAATGCACTGAACGCGCAACCATACGCGAGAAAAACACAAGGCGCTGCATTTGAAGAAGAGTTTGATGCTGTAAATGGCCTTGGCTTGTTAATGGTTACTGCTTGCCGATACCGATACTCGCCTTTTAGTGCGTATCGGGGCCCCTCCCAATACTTGTTATTGGTATCGGCACAACAGTACTATTAACTCTATTTAGCATGTTTGATTTGTTGAATAGGAAACGAAACGGAAAACTGTACTGAGACATGAGATGGAAAACACCAAAACAAAATTTTTAAATGGAAAATCAAAGGCCCAATAAAAAGTTTGTCAATTCCGACAATGAATCTCTGATTACAGATGCATTGGAGGGTTCAAGTAAGTTTTCATTCATTTTTTGATTTGTTCAGTTAAATTGAAAACTTCTGACACAATGAAGAAAAACGGAAGCACATTTTTATTATTATTAATATTGAAGACGACTCACCCGAAATAAATCTTTGGTTGAGAACGATTGAGCAAACTTTAGATGATGGAAAAATAACATTAAAAATAAAAGATAACCTGCAAAAAATGTATTAAAGTTTACTCTGGAAATAAAAAAGGTGTGAAAAGTTGTCACCCATTCCCTTTTATGTATTTCTTTTAAAGTTTTGCTTTCCCTTTATTTTTATTCTTTTTGTGTTGTTTTTGTTTTTTGTCCAGTAAATAGCTTGAATTGGTACAGAGGTACTGAACAGCCAGAGGTAAAAAAAATAAATAAAAAGGTTTGGTTACCCAAAACTGAAATATAAAGTACATTTCAGAATTATACAAATATACCTTTTTAAGGGAAAAAAGGTGGATTAACAATTTAAAGCTATTCTGCTGTTCTTATTGATTATAAGCTGTTGATTGTTTTCTGTTGCACTTTTTGATCACGTAAAGCACATTGAGTTGCCTTGTGTATGGAATGTGCTATACAAATAAATTTGCCTTGCCTTGCAGCAATGAAAGCTGGTGCTACTAATTCCAACAGGTGCTCCAACTTTTTTTGGTTACTTCCAACCCCGTCTGTCTGCATGAAAGCAGTGTTGGAACACACTGTGGTACCAGACCCTAATGAGCACCAGGCGAACAGAATTGTTCATGGATTCCAGGATTTCTTTTTCCACACAAATTGCTTATTTGTTCTATGTTTTCATTTCAGAGTGCAATGACACAATAAACTGAATAATTTTCAGTAAAAAACTGGAAAAAGGGTGGTGTTCTAAAATCTTTGACAGGTAGTGTATATATTTAAAAAATGCAGTGTACTTTCAATGACAGTTGCCTGTGACAATGATTATTTCTTCTTCTGGTAATTAGTGCAATAAAGTATTAAAAAAAAAAAGAAGATCACTGTCTTTTTTTGGGCACAAACAGTAAAGATGGTAATCACAAATAGAAACTGAGAATAAGGAGGGATGATATAAAAAAAAAAAAAAAAAGACGAACTGGTAGGAGAGAGTGGCTGTGGGAGACTCCTCTGGGGATCAAAATGCTCTTTGCAGCTTTAGTGAAAATAATGACTCACCAAATGGAGCACTTTAAGGAAATTCACACTCAAATCTCCCGGCTCTCGTTCTTTTCCACCTCCCTCTTGCTCTTTGCTTCACAGTTACATCGTCTCCTCCCCTCCCATGGGGATGTTCACGCAGCCCCCCGAAAAGAACAAAAAACACTCAGTGCTTACTCTCTTCATTCTGCTAACAATGGAGTACATACACGTGCATGTGCACACGCAAACACACAGAGCACAGAGGTGCACCTATACACCTGCAACGTGAACATTGACCTTTTCACATGAGCCATGTTGCCCATAAATATCTTCTTTTGTGTATTTGCCTTTCAATGTGTCTAGGTGTGCTCGTCTCTCTCTCTCTATATATATAAATATATATATACACACACACAGTGTATGTGTTTCTGCCTGTCTGTGTTACACTGCACAGATGACCTTTCCATCCCTGCTTTGTCCCAGATTAGGACTGACACTGCCCTCTGCTACAGACCAAACAGATACACATACTGACTGACACACACACAAACACACACACAAACACACACATAATCTTACATTTTTCAAATGTCACCAATTAAGAATCACCATTAACGTTTGATTAAAGATGACTTTTGACTTTAATATAAGTTGAGAGAAATTCCTTTTAAGTCGCAGTGACTAAAGCTCGAGTGTTAAACTCCCCAAAAGCTAATTTAACAAACCAGTGAAGGGTTCTAGCTTCATTACATCAGGCTGACATTTTCACACAAAAATGCCAAATTAAGGTTTACAAGCAGCAGTTAAGTTTATTATAAGTGTTTACCACCTTGAACCATCTGCATGTTCTTTTCATTTTTTTTTTTTGCTGAAGCAGCCTCAAACCAAAGGAGAGTCCTCTATTTTCATTTAAGGGACAACATTAAAGGGCCGACACGTCTCTGTCACATTTTATGGAATTGAGGGACAGTGACTGTGGAGAGGCAAAGCGGGGATGGTGGTCCCCATTATTCAGTTTTTTATCGTACTGTGTGAGAGCTCAGGTAATCTCAACCATTGTTCCCCACCACAGATCTTCCTTTAAGCCAGAAAACGTGCGTGATCAAACAAGATCTAACAACGTGATCTAATGCTTCATTCCAAGCAACTCAGAACTCAGGATTTTCTGACCAAAGAGTTAAAATTGGAATTAGGGCTGGGCAATATATCGAGGTTTTGGTGATGTAGAAATGACAATATCGCCCAAATCAAAGTATATTGATTTTATTTTTCTTACTTGTTTTGATTTATACAATCACACAGTGCAAATCATATCATACAAGTATTTAATATTATTCATAGAGTACAGTCCAACAAAGTCATTTCCAATTTTCCATATCTCTGAGATTTAAATTTTATAGCTTATTTTGTATTAAAATACTCGTTTTAGGAGTCGCTAGTTTTTCTACTTCTCAGAACAGCATCAAAAGCTCAGTTAGTTCTGACCCAGACCTTCCCCTAAACGAGCCACACTACAGAACTCACTCACACGTGCTGTCCCTTAGAGAAGGAAAAGCCAAAAGTGGTACATATTGTGCAGCTATTTGTTAATAAATGTACCTCTGTGGCATTTTTCATCAGAAAATTTAACTCAGAATTGTCTTTCTGGTAAGGCTTTATATCGTATATCGCCATTTTGAGAAAAAATATTGAGATATGAGTTTTGGTCCATATTGTCCAGCCCTAGTTTCAAGCAACTCAGAACTCAGGTTCTGAGTTGGGCGGCAGCACATTCACAGGAAATCGGGATTTTCAACTCGGAAATGCCAAGTTCTGAGTTGCCACAGGATAATCTTAAAGGTTAATCCTATTGTACATTAGATAATCTAGCACTGGTTGGGAAGGGGGAAAATTGTGGTAAAAACAACCCAATGATCAATATCTGTGTACCCCGCTTTAGTGTCTGGTCGATAGTCGAGCCTTGGATTAAACAGGAGCAATGTGGTTTTTATCCTGTGGACCACTCTTCACCCACAAGTGTACTGAAGAGTAAATGGGGCTTTTCCCAACCAGACCACATCTGTTTAGTAGATCTGGAAATAGAGAATATAATGTACAACACTATCCTGATGATGTAAGAGACCACACCAACTTGTCTCCTTCATCCAGTTCTGATGCTCATATTAAATGTCTTTAAACACCGGACAGTCATCAGCGTGCAAAGAAATTCAAGCTAAGGTATGTAATCTGATATCTCAAACTTATTTATAAATGTTTTTTAATTGAGTCCTTTATCCCCATTCATTCAGATGTGCAACACATTGGTATTTGACACTGACCACAGCAAGCTGGGAAAACCCAAAAGTAACAAAAACTAAAGAAAATGTGTTGTCTGGAAATCAAACTAAATCAAAGTTGGTCTTTACCAAACTTGATTCAATTGGTAAACTTTGACAATATTAAAGTAAGTGAGTGAGTAGTAAGAAGGAAAGGTAGAATTGAAAACGTATTGCAGGTCATGCTCTTGGGAACACAATGTTCTGTTGCATATTTTCTTGCTTTTTATTCAGACAACTTTCCAAACCCAAATATCAAATACTTTGCTGAAAACACACATCCTGTCAGAATTATAGATAGTGTTTTCCACCAAAACTTATCTTATCTATTAATTTGAATACATTAATATACATGTTGTGGAGCCAATGTTGGGGTTAAATCTAATTTTCTCTGTGACTTATTCACATTTCAGCCAAAAAAGTTTGCTTTGATGAAGCTTTTTCGGTGTTGGATTTTATTTTATCGATTTATGACACACAGTTCAGGAAAGTGTTGTACTTCGATCGCAGGCTAACATAGCATCTAAAGTAAGGACAGAGCTATTCGAGTGAACTGCACAGGCACACCCATGAGGACATTGTTTCCTGTGTTGTTGATGGAGGAGGACATGCATGTGTTTCAGAGATCGACTGAGCAGAGCAGCAGTCCATTTCACTGATCGCTGAGCAGCGCTTCAGCCACAGGAGGATCAGCTCACTTACCTGGCCTGGATGTGTGTTTCTGTAACAGAAACGTCTACTGCTTTTACTTTTCCATTTCTGGACATAAATGTGTGCATACATACTTGTAAAAAACAAAATTAAGTGATGAAAAAAGTATGGTGATGTCCTTTACTCAAACAGCTGGTGCTTTGTAAGAAAATGTAAACTGAGCTCTGAACCTTTTTTTTTTTTTTTACTACCAATCATACCATCTGGTGTCAAAAATATGAATCAGAATCAGAAATACTTATAAAATCTCAGAGGGAATTGTTTTCTTACAGAGGCTCAAGAAATATTATAGATTACAAAAAAATGCTAAACCAGGGGCGTCAAACTAATTATAGTTTAGCGCCCGACTATGGATCAGTTTGATCTAAAGTGGGCCACAAAATTTATGCTGGAAAACAAGTTATTTCAACATCATTGTGAAATACGTACGTATACATAAAACACAAAATATGAAAGATATCCATATCCAAGCAATAAGTGATCAATATCAGTCTCAACAGGAACTTTACATATCCTAGATTTTGTGACCAATTTGGGACTTTTTTGTTTTTTCAACAAACCGTTTCCATTCCTGCGATAAAGCACTGTGAAAACTGTGAGCACCTGCAAATATTGTTGAGTTTCATTTACACAATGATTCATCATTTCACAGTCATTTTAATTTCTCCTGCTGGCCGAACTGGATGCTACAAAGGGCCGGATTTGGCCCCCCGGGCCATGAGTTTGACACCTGCCCTAAACAAAGAAAAGAAAAAGAAAACGCACATAATTCAGTATAATACAGTTTAATAAAAGGATAGTATACGGGGGAAAAAAAAGGGACAGAGACTAAATTGATTCGGATGAAACTCCCAGAGGAAACTGAGGAACCAACTTAACATAACTGAGTCAAATTCCATAAATATTTGTCAATTATGAACCAGGATGAATTACTCTTTTAAATTTTGCCAATGATGAGAAATAGGAATTTTGGGGGATTTTTGATCCAGATCCCCCAAAACATTTTATGGAATCTTTCGAGCCATAACTAAGGTTACACCAAAATTGGTTAAAATGTTGCAACTAACAGATAAACAAACGCAGGTGAAAATATCACAGCATCCCCAAATCTGATGATTTGTTTATCTAAACCCACTGCTGCAATCTTTTTGTGTACATTGCCCTAAATGTATACATATTATGCTACTTGTAATGAATTTGATAATCCTCACCAGAGAAATGTATCACCCTGAAGGCAAAAATCAGTGAAGTAAAGCTAAAGTTGTTTTTTTTAATCTTTTGTTTAATCTTTGTTACTGCCTTACTTTTAGAGGTCTGTCATCAAAGGGACCTCATGATTCGATTTCGATTAACGATTATCACAATTTTTTATGCTTTTCCTCACTTTGCGGCTATTTCATACTTTTAAACAAGGTAAATGTGTTTGTATCCATTCATTAAAGTAACCAGACAAATGCATCATGATTCTTTTTATTTATATCAAATCATAGAAATATATATATATAGAGAGAGAAAGATAACTAAAATATTAGCTTGTTTCGCTAATTCAATCTGATCTAACACAAAAGCTTATTCAGTAAAAAAAAAAGACTTCCAAACAAAACTTAAATGAGCAGCATAAATTCCACAAGACACTATTTTGCTGTGCACAATGAAAGCAGCTCTAATAAAACCTACGACATCAGCTCTCATAACACTTGTGGAATTTGGGTTTGAAAATAAAAGGTGGATGGATGAAAAAGTGTAAAAAAAAAAACCAGCTGGTCAACATGCTTTCATTCAGTGTGTTCTGCTGTGCAGTTACATAGCAGTCCGTGTTTCTAGTTGGGTCGGGTTGGGTGGGTGGTTGACAGCGCCACCGACCCCTGGCTCTAACTGTCGTGGTCCGGTACCCGAGTCGGAGAATTGAGGACAGTCCTTCCCCTCGGTGAGAGAGCACAGCGAGGTAACCATGTCCACGGACCTGGTAAGCAGCGAGTTGGGTGCAGGGCAGTGTCTTCGCCGCCGGGCACTTCCAGGCCACGGTATGTTTAAGCCTCCACGCACAGCGGAGTCCGGACTGTCCGCATTCCGTAAGCAGATGATGCATTGCACACAGGCAGCATCGGGGGCAGCTAAAGGGCTGCAGGGGTCCTCAGGTAAAAATGGGAGTGTCCAAGCCAATCGCCTGTATTAAACAGATGGTGTGGCTGATATATGCGTTTCTGGAATATTCAGATCAAAAAAAGAGTTAAAATAACCTGTGCACACCTGGAAGTCCCTTTTATGTCCAAGTGTGCAACAATTATTATGACGGTACCGATTAAAAAAGGAAAAAAACACAGAAAATCTCCCCTACGTTGCTGAAAACTGAACGAGGGGGTGCCATTGCTCCGTAGGGGGGGGCCCTTGCGCTCAACAGCACTGGTGAGAACCCTGCTCATATTCAGCTGGTGTCTCCACACTAGCTTTGATGTATATTCAAAAACTCAATATAAACTGATACCTCACCCAGCTCTTAGTCAGAAGCTCATCAGCATGCAGTGGATGAAAGGCAGGGAAACAGCATGAGAGGTTACCACTCAATTGCAAAAACAAACATTTCCACCCTCAGACTGACACCCACGATGAAACTTCCTCTGCTTTCTTTTTTTTTTTTCCCCACCCAAGCTGTGTGTTTTTCTACTTTATGAACAAAACTGATGCAACTGTCCGAGCTGCTTGCGTATCTCGTGGATAAAAATTTCTTCCAGGGTAAGTCGATCCCCAGGCTGCCTTGATGTAAGATAACTGAATTGGGCTTTCCAAACCGCACACAGACCAACCCAAACACACTATTAGCGCAGTGTTACACAAAGAATACACATACAGTGTATATCAACACATAGAGAGTAAACACCAGATGTTCCATTTCATAAAGTTACACCCTGAGATAAAAAAAGAAGCAGCTTTTGTAACGGGCTAAAGGAGGAAATTAATGTGAGATTTTAATATATATGAAAATGAGACCAAAGAAAAAGAAAAACTTTAGAGTGGGTTGTAGAGAAAGGACGGGGTGAATTTAGATGGAAAAATTTTAAATAGGGAGATCAAGCAAAAAGACAAAACAATCAAGTAATATTTCAATCACTTAAGCAGTGTGATAATAGTTATCTTTAATTGTCTGGACCAGTAGTTCTTAACCTTTTCAGCCGGCAAACCCCCAAAATAAAGGTGCCAGAGACCGGGGACCCCCACTCTTGCTGAAGGTGGGGGTAATGTAATTTAAAAAGCAAGAAAAAATAGTTTAAACTGGCAAATAATGGGCATGACAAATTGTGAATGTGGTTAAATTGGCCAAAAAAAAAGCATGAAATATGATGAAAAGAGGTTCAAAGTGACAATATTGGGTGAACATGTACAACATTAGGAGGGGAAAGTGGTGGAAAGGGTTTTTAAGTGCTGACAATGTCTTGAAAGTGGGAAAAATGTTCAGGAAAGACATTGCTATTTGATAGAGTAGTGGCAGAAATGAGAGTAATGTAGCAAAAATGTATTAAAAGCAGCAAAAATATGGCAAGAAAAAGTGATGAAAATGTGTTCAAATACTGTTCAAATATTTTTCCTAGTTTCCTGAAGGCATCTGGCGACCCCTACCAGTGTCTCGTGACCCCAAGGTTTAGAACACTAAACCCTTGTGTAAACTCAAGGCCAGGGTACAAAATCTGGCCATATAGAGCAAAAAAAAAATCATTGTGCATATTACCAAACTAATTCAGTTGTAGATATCTCAGGACCTCCTAATACACAAATTCAATGAAAATTTAATATATTTACCAGGACTCTGAGTTTTCTTATGCTAAGGTCACACAATGGCATTAATTTTTAATCTCAAATTGTAAAAAATAAGTGTTTTGTTTTTTCCAAAATCTTGCAGTTTCTCACAAATTATTCCACACAATTTCTCCAAAACAAATAGAAATTGATCACAAAATCAAAGAAATGTAATTGAAGATCCTGCAGCGACAAATATGTGTTACATATTGCTTGCAATGTTGTCAGAGCCTTAAATAATCTACACATCACTACTATGTGGAAGTGCAAACTAGGGCACAATAATGTTGGAATTACTTTGCCCCTGAATTTAAATAATTTGACAGGCCTGGTTAAGATGATTAACAATGCAAACCTATGTCTGAGATATTCCACTACTTTCCATTTACTTCCTTTAAGAATTAAAACACTTATATTGAGGGCAAACATGAAATCAAAGAAAAGGAAATGTTTTACTGTTGAGTAATTAAACAAGCCGATTCATTCATCTGTGACTGCCAGGAAGCTTTTCCTTTGTGGAAGTAAATGCAGCATTTGTAAAAAAAAAAAAAAAAAAAACTATTCTGAAAGATGGATCGCCTCAAACACTAAAATAACTGAGCACTACGTTTTTGCATTCATTTAAAAAACAGAAATGCTTAGATTAAAAACTACTGTATGTGCTCAGGTGGCCCATTGGCTTGCCAGTTCTTAATAAGTAAACAAAGTGTGAAAAACATAATAGTCTAAGCTTGGATAAAACTGTGTCCCACAGGAGCTCCGAGTGTTTTTTAATTAGTACTCAGGTAATTACATGTAAGCCTAGCACAGAGATATTGGAACTTAATAAACTTTTTTATATTACTTTAATGTTTCATGCATTTTTTAGAAATCCCAGAAGCCTTTATCAAAGGCCTAGAGGTCTTAGTAATCAAAATCCAGAGTTTATGAACACATCAATATTAATACAAAAACAGTAACATGGATTAACGTAGCTTTAATACCTGCTGATACAAGTGAACATGTAGTCCATGTAATTATCGGGAAAGATGAGAGTTTACATTGCATATTAACATTCCCTTTGGGAGCCTCACTAGATACCTTTTAGGATAAAGTATTTATTTCAAAACTAGAACTCCACCAAGCCCAAATATCTTCTTTTCCTGATTTTCACAGTTCTCTGGATCAGTGATCCTGATCACGGGACCATGATCAATCACACTTTAAAGGCTTGGAAGAAATGAATCCTAGTTTTTGAAAACCCAGATCCATGTATGAAACTCAGTGGGTAATAAAGCAAATTTCATGAAGATGTGATTTTTTGAATGTTCACCAACAATGAGAGAAACAGGGATTTTTTGTTTTTCTTTTAAACTGATTCAGAATCAGTATATTGATCCAGATCCCCTCCATAATTTTAGTGAATCTTCAAGGGATGTGAATCTTTGGGGGTCTCACGATTCAATTTGATTACAATTCTTAGGGTCACGATCCGATTCAAAATCAATTCTCGATTTAACCGATCCTCGATTCAAAAACTGATACAATGCATTGTGTGTTAAGGCAAATTATGGCATCAAAACAATACAGTTTGTATAAAATAATGTTAAATACACTGATTCTAATGATGTAATCACACAAAGGCAAACTTAAGACAAAAGGTAACAATTATTCATGCTAAACAAATAAAAACACACACACTCCTTGTGCTGTCTATGTAATACGTTGTAAGTTGGGGTCGCTGTTGTTTCCTGTTGTGATCGTGTCAGACTGTAAAGGTCTGGGTGAGTTTGTGTGTTTAGGCCAAACGTTGTTGCCATAGTAGTTGGAAGTCGCCATCTTGAAATCTCATGGCCTAAAAGTCTCTACTAAGTTCTTGTATTTTTGGCTTGAAAAAACATGCTGTTTGTTAAGACTCCTAAGACTGTGTTTGTGAAAGTTAAGTATAAACTCTGAGTTACATAAATCACTGCTTATTGCTGTAAATGTTAGCATGAGCATACACATGGGTTTTTCCATAGATGTTAGCATGAAGCTAGCAGACTTTTTGTATAGTGGTATTTTCTATTTATGAGACCACTAATATATATTTGTATGTTCAGTTTACAGTGTTTCTTGAGTAAAGACTCTAAGCGGATCTTCTGAATCAGAGTTTTTATTTTTATCTTTATTAATTTGTATTTTTTTTTTTTTTTAACATTGATTTTTGACGTTTATGAATCGATTCAGAATTGAGGATGATTTTTTTCTCCCACTTTTTCGGCTCGCGAGCTACTTCTACCACGTACCTACTGTGTTGGGGGTTATAATTGTAAATATTTAGATTTTAATATTTACACTATTACAATTATTCAATACATTTTCAATATTTGTATAATATTACAATATTAATATCAAAACAGTAACACTTAAAACTGAGCTAGATTTAAATATATTTAAAAAAAAAAAAAAATGTAAATACGATCAAGAAAAATATTTTGAAAATGAAGTTTGTAGAATATGCTGAGTCCTTTCCATTCCATCATGGCAGAACCAAAACTCTGTGAAAGTGTGATGGTGAGCAGTTTGTTTATCTCAGATCATCTCAAGTTCAAATCCACAGAAGCACCAAACACAGCTGCTCACTTCATCAAAGACCCACAAATAAAAAACACATTTAGAGGTGCCAGTCAGGAGCACACAGAGCGTTTCAGTATTTGTAGCACACTTTGTTCTTTAGAAGAACTTTAATAGCTTCCACACTGATGATGCTAATAAATGTAACCAGTCGGGCTGGAGAAGATTGGTGCGCTAGCGCCCCTTCAAATTGAGATTCAAAGCAAAATCATTAGGTTTCATTTCTGGTAGACGTGACTTTCTCATTCTCTCATTCACTTGAGGAAGTGACTTGCTCAGCAAATGTTGGTCGTCTTTGTAACAGTCAGTATGCAAGGTTGTCCTATCCATGGTAGATTACCAGTCACACCAGTAAATTTGGGGTCTACGTTGTTCTAACTAAAATTAGTTGTCATGAGGTATTTAGTTCTAATAAACTGTTTGAGGGCATGTTGTGCCAGCTGCTGACCAACTATTAATGTCTTTGAGGTCGGGTACATAATCAAGTGCAATCAAGTGGGGGGGAGCAATGTGTGCAAAAGCAGAATTGGTTGTTTTTCCAAAAAAAAAAAAAAATACTCAGGCAATTTAGACTTTAGTATTTCTTTGCAGCTCAGTAACAAATAGTTGAAGAATAGTTGGGTTGGTTCATTAAAATATCTTCAACACTTTCCAAGTGTTTAGTTCCATCCCTGGCAGAGAAATTGGTGATATAAACTGAGATGAAAAGCCGTCAATGTTGTTGTAAATTTCTCAGTATGTGCTTACCTAAATACACAAAAATGATTAACATGTGTTGAATGCTGATAAAATGTGTGTACATTTTAGAAGTCAAATGAAGAATATATCAAGTGCAATAAGAGAACAAGTTGAATCTTGGCAATGTGATGGCTTTTCAGTATTTTGGGGGTGAAATCTTGACTTTAGACTAAGTGCTATGACATTATTCCTTTTTGTGAAGGGTATTTTGGTTGAGCTAACTGAGAGAGGGACAAACTAAAGGAATGAATAATTTGTTATGTAAATTGATAAACTGTAAATTTCCTTGCTGAGACCGTAAAGCATGGTTTCACTGATTAAGCAATAGTTTTGCTACAGTCACAGATTGGATGTACTGTGTAAATATATTTCCTCATTTATCACATCACATTTCAACGTGTCATTACGGCAATGGGCAACTGTAGTTATGTGCTGCAGGAAGCACTACATAAATCCAAAGGATAGATTGAATATTGCTTTTAGTGTCTCTCTGAAGTTGTATTGAGTGAAGAGGGTTGACTGGAATTGCACATTTGTTTCCATTTATGTGATTTCGGTGTTATGTGTGCGTGTTTACACACTGAGAATGTGTGTAGGTGTACCGATGCTTTCTACTTTGTCTTTGATGGAGAATCAAAATGTACTCAAGGTTATGGCTAAACTCAAGCTTTTCTGTAATTTACAAGCCATTTAGAAGAACGTTATGGATAAGAAAAAATAAATAAAGTTACTTAAAATAAGCCAGAAAAATATTTATTGATACGTCAAACTCTTGAAAATATACTTGGCCACTGTATTTCTTCAACGTCTTGCACGGATTCTCATGATTTACACTCTTCCGTTCAAGTGTTTTCTCGCTACATGTTATTATAATTACAATATTTACTGATCACAAATTGTACTTCTACTAGTTTGAAAGCTATTTTCCTCTTTGCAGCAAGTTCTGCCAAAAACCTTCCTCAGTCATGCCTGATTTCTTCGGAAATTGTCCAAGTGTTTTCGGTTATCTCGTCAAACGATGTTCTGTTTACTGTGACTTTTCGCTTAAGCCAGTCCAACAAATTTTGTTTTAACACTCGACAACTTCTAGCATTGAAGACTCCTGATATTTTATTAAAAAACTCAAATGTCTTATAAAAATGATGCCAAAAGCCGACCACACCGCCATCAATTTGTGAAGTGATACGAGCATTCTCATTGGTCGAAATCTTTTCATTTTCAACCAAAGTGCTGAGCCATTAACAACCGTTTGTGAAAAAGACGACGCAAGATTGATTTGACATGAAATAACTTCAATTTCAGCAAGAAAGAAAACCCCCACTAAAATTTAGACAATTAAAATTTAGATTAGTTACATAAATGATCAAATTGACATAAAATCAGTGAATTGCCATATATTAAACTAATAGTATAAATATATAACCAAAATATATTAAATTGAATCTTCTAAAAACTTGAAACAGGAAGGAGAATAAATTTGTTTAATGTAATACTTTTTCTTTTTTTTTTTAATACAAAAACTTTTTTTTAGAATATTTTATACATTTGGGGATAAACTATGGATAGTAACTTTTTTAATATAAAAAAGGTGCACATATTTTGTTTATTGGTAATACATTAAACACATTCTGCATTATATACTGTACATTTTCACTACAGATACCCTTAATATATAATAATTGAAAAGACCAAAACCATGTTTTTGCTAAAACCAAGACCAAATTACAAGTTGTCTTATCAAAATTTACACTGAAAATTAGAATATTTAACTGTACCAAACTTTAGCTAAGATATAAGATGGATGAAGATTAACTAAATTAGTGTTTTTATCAATGCATCTGTGAGCACTTCACACCCTTTGACAGGCTCAGGTCATAAACACTGACATTCATGTCACGTTCAATTTACCATCGAACATGTCTATGGGCAACGTTATTACAAAGCCCCTGGAGTTTAGACGGACTTACACTTAGCTGAAACAAATAATGAAACTGTCAAAATCCCATATAAATACATTGGCCACACTATATGAAAGGTGAGAAAGCGTTGCCGTCAGTCTCCTATCCCTGTTGGCGTCCGTCTCGCTCCACCAAACGGCATGATCTTCTCGCCAAAGCCTCCAATAAATAGAGTGCATGCTAAATTTATTGGATGCTTTGACACCCCATGCCTTGGCTGGGTTGGTGGCTAAATGAAAAGGTATGAAATTAAACAAATTAATTCTCCTCTTTGACTGGCTGACAGCTTTGGTTGCCTGTCGCTGCCGTTTAATTTGATGCTGGCAGGGAAGAGGAAGACAAGAAGCCTGGAATAGAAAAAGTCAGGCCTCAGCATCAATTGTCAAGCTCGGACACGACACTCAGCAGGACCGAGGAATACCAGTAAAGGGAAGGCAGTTAAAAGAGGGAGAGAAAGACATAAAATAAGATGACAAAGGAAAAAGTAAACCTGAAAAGACGATGGTGAAGAAGGCAATGAACACGAAAGTGACATAAAGATGTTTTTTTTCTGGGATGGAGCTGAAGTGAATGAAGAAAATACGTGTAAAGAAAAAAAAAAAGGTAGACACACGAATAACAGATTAAGGCAACACTTTTTAAGTGTTGAAGGAGTTGAAATTTTACTGCAAATAGCGGTCCCTGATGTTCTGCCATTTCAATTTCACACAACACAATTCCACAGCTCGGGAGCAAATGTGTCCCTGTCAGCATTGCTTAAGTTTCTGCTGCTCACGCCCTCACACCTCGGCGCCTTCCTCTGCATATAGTCCTCCTCCTCGTTTTCCTCCTCTATCTTCCCCATTCACTCACAACATCTCACATTATTTCTCTCTTTTATTAATAATGTTTCTGTAGGGCCAATGATGAAAAAACTGAATTTACGTTCTCTCTTTTCGTAATTGAGCTCCAACATGACATGGAAATGACTCATGTGCATGTTTTGGGACAATATACTGTAGCTAAATGCCGAGAGACAAACATGTCCAATTCTGCCCATAATCCCGTTCAAAATCTTGTGCTACGTGTTACGGTTAGGCTAGTTATCATGTTATCCTGTGACTGAAAATACATGCAACCAGTCAAAGCAAATGGCTACACCCCACTATTGCTGATGCTTTTAAGAATTTTATATTTTGATAGCGTTTTGAGATGACAATTGTTGTAATTTGCGCTATATAAATAAAGTTTAATTGAATTGCAAGCAGAGCCTCATCAGAAGTGTTTTTTAATGTGTGAAAAACAAGATGTTCAGATTATTATGACTGCATTCAAATATAAAAAGGCACTGGTATAAATACTTGTTTTGCTAATGGTGTCTTAGTTGAACTGGTGATAATTTTACCTAGTGACACATGATAGTGTTTTTCCCGTGAAACGGGTGACTGAGGGTCTAGCAGTGTGGCTAACGGACATTTTAAAGTATTGTGACGCACACAACTAACACTGCATTGCACTCTCACCTTAAAATAGTCTACTCTTCTCCACCCCTTCCATTGTCCGACCCTGACTCCCTCTTCCCCCCACCAAGGTGTAACACTGCCCTCTCTTTTTCTATTCTATTCTATTTGTCTTACCCTTCCTTAGGGAGGGCTGGTGATGCTCACAATCATGCAATAAAATGAATTTATTTATTTATATGTAATAATAAAACATGCATTGCTGTTGCGAAAAGATCGCACTACTTGTAGTATTTACCTTCAACGGCATGTTAAAGTTGTGAGATGTAATCTTGCGTGATTCAGCACAACCCTCCTGTTTTCGTTAATCATCTGAAGCATTAAAAATGTTAAATAGTTGACTCTATTAATCCTATTAAACATTATTTCTAAGATTTTTGGAAGTTGAATAGCCAGTAAAGTCATCTAAACAGGGAAAGACAATAAAAAGGAAAGAAAACTGAAAAGTGTAAAGTGTCAGAAATTGGTAAACGTTGTAATAGAACTAAGTACATTTTGAAACTAAAAATCTGAGCCCTTAGTTAAAGGGGAAAACTGATATGAATGACCAAAGAGGAAACAGCAAATTATATTGTAATGCAGGGCAAGTAGGCAGCAAAGACAAGAAGTTTCACATAAAATTACTGAAATTATGGTCCCGCAACTTGAAAAGAAAACCAAAAATTCTGCATACCAATACATTTTCCCTGAGATTAACGAAAGGCAAGTAAAAGGCACATGTGGGTTTGGTTCTAGTGAATATAAAATACTACAATGCAGACTTAAAACCAGAGAAAGTGGGGATGTAAATATCAGTGGTAAAAAAATGATTATTAGAAGCTTTGGGGAATATGTTGGAGAATTATGCTAGCGGCACTTTGTGGTTTTTTAAAAGGAAATGCTTAAAACGGCTCAATTCTGTCGGCAGGTTTAAGGATTGTTTCAAGATCGAAGAGCAGCTTAGGATCCATGATAAGGCACCTGGTAGTGTCTTACTCATTTTCCTCTTGTGCCATCAACAGACCCCTTATCGTAGCAAAATATGCAATAAATTTCAACTTGAAGCTGCACCGCTATATATGTATATACACACACACATGCTTCCATATGAAAAAAAAAAAAAAAAAAAAAAAAAGAAAGCTCGACAGCATCCACAACACTGATTTGAGTATGTTTCAACACATTTTGCCATCATTCAAATTTAAATCTTTGTGTGCTGCACCACAGCTGGATTATCACTGAATGCTTCAGCAGCATCAGCAGCATCAAGAGCCCAGGCAGCCGTTATAAAGAGGCAGCAAGAATCACTCTGGAAATCAGCCCAAGAGACGAGTGCTGAAGCCCAAAAAAACAGGAGCAGCAAAGACAAGGAGAGCAGGAAGAGGGAAGGAGCAGAAAATAAAGCTCCACTCAGTCTGCAGAGGTTTGATAAGACTTATAATTTCCTTATCTCTGGTGGAGTCTGGTCCTGAGCTTGCACACACTAGCACTACCAACACACACTGAAACATCTACACATGCATACACATATATATTCCCTTATAAATAGAAAGAAGGTTACACTCTAGATTATTAAAAAATATTCATTTTATAAAAACTTATCAATAATCACACAACATGTGTCTACAGTAAGGGTGCAAGGAAAAATTGATATAACGCAATATTTTACCACGCGATTATCGTATTGATCCAAAAAATGTCTAAATAATTTTTTTCTTAATCAAGATTTTTAACAAAAAAAAAAATATGTAATTGCACTGACATATGCATAGCATAAAATCAAATAAATTGAATTTTATACCCTTTTGTAATTGTAAAGGTGACATTTTTAATTATTGAAATCACAATGTATATTGTATTGTTTAGAAGCAAATCGTGAATATTATCATATCATCAGATTCATTGCAATGCACACCGCTAGTCTACAGTCATTTCAGAATGTGTTTGAAGTTGGACAAAGTAACATAAGATTTGTCATTTTTAATTTTAATCCAGGGGTTCTACTTGAAGTCGGTCACCTTTTAAATAAGTAGTGGTTTAACTATCGCAAAAAATCATATTTCTGATGACATTATTATAAAACTACTTTGTTTTCAACTACAGTGGAAGATCGGCTGCGGAAATTCACCCCTGGTACAATGCAGGGACATTCAATCATTGCACTTGATCTAAAGCAGTGGTCACCAACCACCAGTCCTCAGACTGGTACCGGTCCATGTAACATTTGTTGCCGAGCCGCAAAGGAAAAAGTATCTTATGTGTGTCTCAGTAAATTTATATATTAAAAAAAATGTCTTTTCCACATTTTTGCTTAAATCTCTTTCAATTGACAGCATTTGGTTGAACTCACTTAGGATCAATGATCTTATGTTTATTAGGATCTTTAACCATAATTTTGTGAGGTATAGTTTAACCATTCAATTATTATTTGTTTGTTCTACATTTAAAATACAACGAATAAAAACTGAAACATAAACATGAGCAGCCATCGGTAACATCTGTATTTCCATCATGTTAACCAGATATTCTTCAAATAATGATCAAATATTACTATTTCTAAAGCAAAAACTCTTCTTTAGAATGTATTCAAATTTAAAACACTTAAAACAATAAAATGTTCTGAATCTTAATCATTCCCTTTATTTGAAGTTTTCTACGTAAGGTTGAAATTACACTGTCATTATTTTGACATGACATGTCATTAGCATGAATAAGGTGTAGTGAAGGCTGTCATTAAGCGTTGTTCATTACCATAACCTTAACCCTACCTAACCCCACTAGATCCCTCCACCTAACCCTAAAAATGCCAACATACCTCCAAATGTGTCATAATTTAGCGAAAGGTGTCATAAATTAGCGACACTTAATGACAGCTTTTATGACACCTTATTCATTCTAATGACAGATAATGACAGCGTAGAGTCAGCCTTATGTACAGTATAAAAAATTCAAGTGTTACCAAAAATTGCTTCAATACTTTTTGTATGTCAATATGTTTTATCTAATTGTGCTATTTAGTAATGCTATTTGTAAACCCTGTAATTATAATCACTATTTGGCATATAAACTACCTCAAAAACACTAGGACTTGCACATTTTCTGATTTTAGGCTTTAAAACAAAAGTTTGGCACAAGCAGTGGACTTCGCCTCACCATCAGCACTGCATCACTTCAATTATCAGCTTCGCTGGCAGGTTTAGGCAAACGTGGACCACGCTCAAAGTGTAAAAAATGTGATGACAAAAGCATATCCTCCGTGGGACGTCTGTCCCCTTTGGAGATTTATTTGTTCTGCTGTCTGGCAGTGATCCAAGAAGAAGCCGCAGGCTTATGTTTCTCAAGCTCCAAACCACCATCACAGTCAGCTACGATTGCACACAATAAACACATCCTATAACACATACTGTATACAAGCACAATAAATTACGTGTGATTAAAAAAAAGGTTTTCGGAAATGCATTTGGAGGTCCCCCAACAGTTTAAACAGGTTTTATTTGTATCGTTATTATTTGCTCCTGTAGGCAAAAGAAAGCCTGGAGTGGAAAAAGAGACACATTCAAATCACTGCAGTCACTTTCAGCTGACAGGCCAGGGTCAGCCAAGGACCTCGTTTCTGACATGTACAGGGCATGTCAAAGTAGCTGTTTGAAAACAGATGTGGGTTCGCCGAAGCCCAGCAAACACATTGACAGGTAAGTAGTGATGGGGAGCACAGAATGAAACACATGCACACAGATCAAAACACATTTACGCACAAAATCAATCATGGAGAAAAGAAGATGTGTCATACATCCTCTATTTTTCTTCCAAAGCGTTTTTTTCCTAGTTTTTTCAGTTCACTGTAAATAAATAAAAAAAACAATAAAAATAAGCAAACATGGAACTAAAGAAGGATAAGGACAAACTTTCTGCAAAAGTTGAAAACAAAGATACACAAATACATTGGTTTCATCAGAAACAAACTCTTCTTTCCTTCATGGTATTATACAACAAATGACTATCCCTGTGAGACAAACATCCATCCTCTATAATCTGTTCTTCTTTACAGGGTCACAGTTCCAGGGGCTGCTGTTACCTGTCGTAGACTACTCACTCTTTGATTTTATAGTATGTTATAGTTGATGCACCGAAATTCTGGCCACCTAAAACGGCCCAAAAGTGCATTGTCGGCCGAAACACTTTCTCAAGTCCTTACACCAGCTTCCAATCAATCAGAGAATTGACTACAAAATACTGTTACTGGCTTTTAAAGCACTAAATGGTACAGAAACAAAATAAATATCAGACCTTCTACTCTGATATGAACCATCCAGAGGTCTTAGGTGGTCTGGGACAAACCTACTTTATGTTCAAAAAACAAAAACAAACCACGGAGAAGCAGCACTTAGTTTTTATGCTCCTCATCTGTGGAACAAACTCCCAGAAAGCAGCAGGTCTGCCCCAACTCTCAGCGCTTTTATATTAAAATTTAAAAACATTTTTTTTCAACACTGCTTTTAATTAACTCATTGACTGCCAAAGACGTCTAAAGACGTCAAATGTGTATTTCGGCGAGGGTTGCTTGTTGACATCTTGACGAAGTGCTCCAATGAATATCAGGCTTGTACCATGATGTAGTGACCAATTGGTGACATGTCGGTGCCAGCAGCGCACACTCAACCAGAGCATGTGTGGAACTAAGTGGACTATTGAGTGTCGCGATGGTGAGAGAAAACTATCAAAAAAATGGGGCAAGGGGTGAGACTTGGCATGTCCGGTAGAAGGAGAAAGTGGCGTGTGGGGAGAGACTTGGAGGATGGCAAAAATACAGTAACCCCCAGTTTCCACTGGATGCGGCTCCGCTGCGTTACGTCACCGCCGCGTCACCGGAGCTGATAGGTTTCCATTTTAGTCTATGTGTTTATTTCCACCGGGTCCGCTACAGTGCGTGTCTGCTCCTTCCCAGATGCGGTAGTCCGGTGCCCTCCGCCAGATATACGCAGGGCTTCTATTTTTGGTGGATACCGGAGCACGACGCATCAATCAGCACAGAGCATATGAAGCTAAACAGGAAATTAAGCACGTACTCCACAATAAAATATCGATTTTTCATTTTTCAAAATAAAACACTTCAGATTATATTTGAAGTAAATACATCACCAAAACGTCATAATGGGTAAAAACAAATTCACATCCACTATATTGATTCCTCTCATACTGTAACTGCACTGGAAACTGCAGCAACTTTGATTTAGTTCATGTTTTACTGGTGCATTTTTATCTCCTCTGTTGTCTGTTGATAAAAAATGTGTCCAGAGTCCAACCTTCTTGTACTCCTTTGTTAGGAACACTGACTTGTTTATCTGTTTATTGTTGTGTTTATAACACATACATTTAACCGCGTTCTTGCGCGATTATATAAATATTGTGAGAACTGCTCTGACTCGTGACGTCACACTCGTTCATCCGGAGCGCACCGCGGCGCACTCAAAACGCAACCGGTGTGAATTACCGGACGGTGGACAGCGGTGAAATACCGGATCGGTGCCGTGGCGCAGTGGAGATGTATCCAGTGGAAACCCCGGGTAAGAAAACCATTCAACTCTGACATAGATAGCAAAATAATAATAATTTTGCCATCAAAAGTCCAGTCTCAGTGTTGCTTTTGTAGTTTTATAGAAGGAAACCAATGTTGAGGTGTCCCCAAAGCAAAAAAATTCGCTTCAAAGTCACCAACAGGTTTTTTCACGAAAAGGCTTTTTGTCACAAACTTGCCTCTATTTAACTACTGATTATGGAAGAACAAAACAAGCTATAAACAAAAACATTTTCTCATAAAAGCAGAGTCTAATCTTTCAGATTGTCATAGTACAACATATTCTGTGGGTCTTGAAAAATCAGTGAAAATCATCTAAAACGCCTGGCAATATGGGGTTGGCTGTTCTAAAAATGGCTGGCAGTGAATGAGTTCAACAGTCACTATTTAATCTGATAATATCCTGTTTTATTGACTGATGTTGTTTTACATGTTTTGATTTTTCCTCATCTTTAAATGTAATATTCATGGTGTGCTAGCGCTACTGTGATGTTTGTTCCGTGTGAAGCACTTTGAATTGTCTTGTACTTGAAAGATGCTATACAAAACTTGACTTTACTCACCGAAAAACGCCGTCAGAAACAGGATGTTGTAAAAACACAAACTAACGGCGCAGTCAGTGCACACGCTTGCCGGAAAACAGGCCAACTTGAGAGATTATATTTTAATCATCTGAGCACTAAAGCATTTTCTGAGCAGAGTTGATGGGGCAGGTAAGTGTGTTTTATGTTTTTAAAAAATGTGCACGATAGTTTATTTTGGTGTTTACTCATTTTTGGCTTTGGCCAAGAATTTTCATTTCGGTGCATCCCTAGTATTACATTTATTTATCTCAAACCAGCACAAATGTGACAACAAATCAAAGTAAAGGAAAAGGCACAGCCCAAATCCGGAGTCAAAGCTTATGTTAAAAGGTTTCTAAATTCATAAACAAAATCAACAAAATCCCCAAATGTTTGAAAGTAAAAACAAACCTTTAACCATAATATATGAAAACGTGTTAATATGCATTTGTCATACTTAATGGCAATGTTTTTGTTAAAATTAATTAAGTTGTGCTCCCCTGTTTCTTTTGTTGTTGTTGTCAGAAATCGTTTGAGAACTTTTTTTTTTGTGTTCATTGACTAATGGGTTTTGAACTTTTATTTTTCTTTTTTACTTTTTGTATCTTCTGCAGAATAAGCTCAATTTCTACTGAAGTGGTGATCACACAATGATCAAAGAGGGGTGAAGGACGAACCCAAAGTGAAGGTTGAGCCCACACAATAAAGACAATAAAAAGCAGAGACACGGCTGTATGGTGGTAATGCCATCCCTCACAGAGGCACTTGAGTGCATGCAGAATGAGTAGGCACTTAGGAAGTTTAAATAACAGTAAAAGAGCAGTGGTGGGAGTAGACTGTGTACGTGGCACAGTAATAGCTTTGACATTTTTTGCAATTCCATTTCAAGGGAGTTCTACCAAATTGCCAGGCACAGGGGTTGAGAAACTGGTGAGCAAAAAACAAAAAAAACGCTGAACATTAAATGCACCCCCTCGATGACAATTGCAGCCTAATTATAAAACTGCTTCGTGAATGTAACTTGAATATTTCCAACTTGTTCTGCTTCTTATGTTCAGCATTGGCATCTTTTCTCACTGGGTTAACCTTCTCTCTCTCCTTTTGTCTCCTTACCCCCGGGGCGGCTGATGTTATAGGGAGGGGTGCTGCTGGTGTTTGGCAGGAACCATGTGGCTATGCTCAGCCCTTCATTCTTCATTACCATCTTACTTGTTCTTATTTTTTTGCTATCCTTTTTACATCTTCCATCGCATTCCCATTTATTACCGCAATCTTCTGAGGAACTGTCTCTGCCCAGCAAAGAGAAAAGGCATTTGTGTGCAACAGACTATGAGTGAACTCATGCACCTGAGTACCATAGGTTGGGTTAACCAAAATGACGGAAAAATCTGAAAACCATCTGTTATTTTAACAGATTGCAATTCACACCCCTGACCACTTGGTGGCAGGTGAACATAATAAAGTCCCATTTTCTAAGTTGATGCTAAATGCAACAACATACCTTTAAGTACTGCATTGATGAAATATTTTACATTATTACTGTATGTCTAATGTTGCTTTTTGAGTGCTGCTGGCCTGTTTTTCGGAGAAGGATCGTGTATGGGTTGTGACACTGACCGCTCTCGCTGATGATGCCTAAAGAGTTAGATATCATTACACAAACAACTCTCAAAGATGCTTCAATACGGTGTAGCAGCTAACTATAAAAAGACTCCTGCGAAAGGAGTTTCCGTATTTACAGGGAGCCAACCATTTTTCGGCACAGAAGTCATCACACCATCTATTTACGATGGTAATTATAATGAGGTGTTGTGACACATACTGTGGCTTGATAAAATGATGGTGCTGGGATTTCAGCAAACTCATCACCGGATGCTAGGTGGAAGTGAAAGTTATGTTTATTTAAAGATTACACATTACGTTCATTGGATATCAGCAAAAAAAAAAATAAATATGAAATGTGCTTTTCACTGATAAAACACAGATCAGAGTAAGGTTAAAAGCACCCCTTACAAATCCCGTCCATGCATCCTGGTAAATAGATTAAATAAAACAGGGCCTAAAACTGATCCCTGAGGCACACCACATGTTAGATGACATAGGGACTTTAATTAGCTGCGTTACAGGATTTCTTTCCAAAGCAAACAACTCTTCGGTGTAAATGAGACGGATAAAACAATGCAATGGGAGCATCTACAGAAAGTTTCATCGCAACAATGACGTCATTGATCGGATCGGCAAATTAAGACATTACAGCCGATAACATTAATTGTATAAAATGCAAAATATCGGTCGATCCGATATAGCTGATCAGATTGGTGTAAAACCCACAATTAAATGCTATTGAGTGTTTTACTACCATTTAAAAAAATTACCAGTACGGGTGAAAATAGATTAGAACAGGATTTTTATAATCCTGTCAGTCAAAACGGCAGACAACAAAAAGAGTCACAGAAACCATAAATTATTGTGTAAATTACCAACTAATTCAGTTGTAGATATCTCAGTTAGATCTACAAATCATTATACAAACTCAATGAAACTCCACAATATTAGCAGGGCTCACATTTCCCCCATTTTTATATCACATGATGGCAGTCATTTTTATTTACAAATTGTTAAAAGAAAAATTTTTTTTTTTTTTTTTTCCCCGAATTCTGCATTTTTTTTTAATTATTCATCAAAATTTACTCACATTACATAAAAATCAAACAAATTGAAAGTGTAGATCCTGCAGGAACTGGTATCTGTCACTTATTGCTATGATATTATCAGTGCTGTACATATTTTATAAATGATCTTTATGTAGAAGTGCAAACTAGAGCACAATAATGATTAACAGACATTTTCTCACCTAAAATCTGCGGCCCACTTAAGATAAACTGCTTCGTAGTTGGCCCCTGAACTAAAAATGAGTTTAACACCCCTGGTCTAGTGCAACCTCTGCTGAGTACTAAAAACTAAGCTTTGCAGAAATAAACCAATAGAATGAAATACAACGATTTTACTAAATAAATGAGATAACATCTTTTAAGACCTCTTCACCCCGGTAGATGCAGTACACATTAAACCGTTTAGCATTTTCACTGAGCTCGCTAAACTTAATGTGTCTAACATAATTACACCACATACACCTACTCTCCATTATTGCAGCAATTTCAAATTGTTCTACTGTTGAGAAAAGAGCCAATTAGTGAAATGCTAGCGCACAAAACCAAGCACAAGGGTAATCATACTCATGTATATAAAACAGTAAAACCATTAAAAAGATGCCAGTCAATATGGCATGTGTGAATATACAGTATATATACATATACATATACATATACATATATACATACATATATATATATATATATATATATGTGCTGGGCATTGCACGTACACACACCAGTGACCCTTTTAGCATTCTTCACATCCTTTCTTCATTTGTAAAACATTGAATTTTAAATTTTCTAGTCAAGATCCCATAAGTCACCTGCCACAATCCTTTTCAACATTTTTCACATTTCCTTAATCTACAAAGGGCATTATGGGTCTATGTAGATGAGGAAATCCCATTTACAACAGGAAATAAGGGGGAAAAAATAATCTGCTGTCTAACACAAATTGGATCTAATGGAAAAGTTTTCCTGACCCAACGGTGCTTGAAATGCTGATAATTGAATAACTGTACCTACTGCGCTCTCTCCAGAGGAGACACAAGTAAGCAATGCTGCAGTTAAATAATGATTTCACGTACAGTCAAAAGACGCACATTGATTAAAATATGACAGCTTTAAAAGGATCCCATACAGTGTACAATATTATATTGTTAATTTAATGTAAAAAATTGTTAACATTTAAATCAGAGATGGGCAACTCCTTCACAGCAGGCGCCACAAAAATGTGATTGCATCTGTTCGAAGGGCCACAATATCAACATGTATGTCAGCATTTAGAATAATGACCCATCTGAGCATTAATATTTATTTTGTCTTTGTCTGTGGTTTTGTTGTTTTTTTTCAGTAGTCATTTTGTCTGTTTTTCAAGTCATTGTGTGTTTTTATTATTTGTTGTGTTCTTGTTGTAATTATGTGTATTTTTATGTCATTTTCTGCATTTTTTTTTTTGGTCGAATTGTGCGTTTTTGGGGTCACTGTATTTTTGTCGTTTTCTGTATTTTTCTGTCATTTTGCGCAATTTTGTTTGTTTGTATTTCTTTGGAGCTATTCTGTAAGGTGTTTTGTAGTTATTTTGTTTGTTTAAGTGGTTGTTGTGTCTGTATTTGTTGCCTTTGTGTGTTTTATTTTTCAAATATTTTGATTTCTTTGACTTGTTTCGGGAGTTATTTTGTGCATTATGTCCGACTTAATATTCCTTCTAACTTATTGAAATACAATTTTGGGGGATTTGTTTTGGGGGCTGCACAAAAATTCAACCGAGGGCCACCTGTTGCCAGTTGCCCATGTCTGATTTAAACTGTAGAAACCATAACTCTTATTTCCCGTGAGAAAGTGGTCATGTTACCCTATTTATCATAACAAAAGCATTCCCAATGTTTCCTGAAGGACAACCAAACAACCACAAGGTAACTACCATACAATGGGGGGAACAATGGTCAAAAGACCAGTCTTTACTTGCTTTTATGGAGTGACTTTTAGCATACATGGATCACAGGCAGGGTTGGGGTCAATTACATTATTTTATTACAATTCTGTCTTTAATTATCCATGTTCAATTACATCTCAATTTATGACTATAGTGACCAGCATTTTTTGCAATTACAATTCAAATTAAAATCATATTTTTTCTCCTAAAAGTCAATTACAATAATATTCTCAATTACTAAACTTCAATTACAATTAATCACAATTATTGAGCCTGAAAGTTTTTGGGGTCTTATGATAGCCTTATCTCAGAAAGTAAATACACCTTCTTCACTCGTTGCACCATTTTCTGCCTCGTGAACTCCTTTGCTCCCCCCCAACCTCCGCTCATCATGGCTAATCTCTCATCCAAAGGTGCACTGCTGCCACCTACATGGCACCAGTTGGTCACTACATCACAGTACAAGTCTGATAATAATGGGAGAGCTCCGTCACGGTGTCTACTAGCAACCCCGGTTGAAAAACATAAGTGATGTACATGCATGTCAATGGCAGTGAACGGGTTGGATTTGAAATAACATATATGTACGTCAATGGCAGTCAATGAGTTAAGGATCTGATGATTGCCTTATCACTGCCATTGCACTGACAGTTTTTATAGAATTTTTATAGAACTCAATTAACTGAACTCAATTATGATCACAACAGCAACAGATTTTTTCAAAAACAATTACCTCATAATTGTAATTAATTATTCATTATGCGATTACAATTATAAACAACCCCAACCCTGATCAAAGGAAAACCAAACTAAGAAACAATGAATTTATAACTATTCAACAGCAAATGTAGGTTTAGGATGGAAGACTCAAACCAGAACCACGTCCGTGGAATGGATGTGTAATTATTACACACTATAGTAGACCAAGCTTTGCTCACGTGGGAACAAAAGCAAAGATGAAGTAAAAGATCAAAAACACGAGCAACATGAAGAGGAGCGAAAACAGCGAGAGGGAGGGACAAACACAAAAGGCAAACAGATTGAAAATGTCAGTGCCCCACTTTACAGCAGATGGGGATTTCACAACGCAAAGCTCTTCTTACGTTCTTTTTTTTTCTATTTACTATTCTTCCACATAGGCCTAGCAAGAAGTTACTTTACTGTGAGGCTGTCGTGACTGCTACTTCACATCCTGCAGTGCAAACTTACACCAGTTCTTCAAACTTAGAGCGGCTAAATTAATAATTAATTTGAAAAGTAAATCACAACAAAAAGACGGCAACACAAATGTTAACTGTATAATGTACAGTCAGTAGTCCGAATCCTTAGGGATTGCTGTGAGTTCAGGGATGAAGGAGTTTGCTTTAGTAATGAGGGAGAAAACTAAATATTTGGCGTGCATTGCCATCATTGACCTAAAGTAATAGTAGTCATGGCAGTGCTACGGGTAGCTGAACAGATCTTTCTTCAAACATCCGGACTTACATATGCCTGTGATGCTTTAAGGTCGTAGGAAAAGGGTAAGAATACAATAAACAACCAACGCAGTAGAATGGAACACACTGTATTTTAATAAGAGGCATTTGTTTACTTATTCCTGTCCTGGTATTTACACTAAAATGACAGTTTAACTATTATCATCACTAAGACTAGAAGAGTTCTACATGAAACATATCTGTTCCAGGGGTTCTCAAAGTTTTTGGATGCCTTATGCTGCATTCACACCAGATGCGTCATGAAATGTCTGTATGTCCAGATTACATACAAAGTCAATGGATAGATTCGTCCCAGTTTTCATCTTAGAAAGTCGGCACTGAGCTAGGATAGCATTAGCCGCTAATCACACCGGCATTTTTCACTGGTGGTTTATGTTTATGAGAGGAGAAAAAGGAGCACAGCTCCTCTCTTCAGCAGGCAGTGAAACTCACAGCCTTGGATGTGTCGCTGGTGGGCGGTGCCTCGCTTCAGACGTGCATATGAAGCGAATGGGGATATTTTTTGATCCTGCGACACATGCGGAACGTTTCGTGCGGCAGATGATTCCGATGCCAGAAAAGACACATTCGGTGTGAACACAGCATTACAGGGGAGAAGATTTGTCCTTTTTTTCTTTCTTTTTAAAAATATTTTACTTCCTTTTTTTTCCCCCACACACAACACAAAGACAGACACACTTAAAGGAAAGAATAAGGAAAATGGAAAAAAAAAATTATAGTACCTGTGTGTGCATGTATGTGTGTGGGTGTGTGATATTATAATAATTATAATAAAGATATTGTGCTATTTTTGTAGTAAAAATTAACTTAAAGAGAACCTGTACTAGTCTTGTATATGACAAAAAAATATGTTTATTGTAATACCGAAGGCAAAACAAAATGTGTGCATTCATTTGAAAAAATAACAAAAATAAAAATATGCAATTTTAAAGCCATTGAGATGGCCATCACACCTTTCAGTGATACACTAGTGTGTCATATCCAGTGTCCATATACTGTACATGCAAAGTAAGTTTGCTTTATTGGTGCAATTCACTTTTGTGATGATACATGAAAAAAAAGTTTGTTTTTTTAAGTTTGAGAAACTCTATTACATAATGTTACTGATCCATAAAAACACTGTCAAGTGTCGAGCCAAATGAATGACCTCTTCCTAAAATATGTGTACACTTGTTTTGGATTTATTTGGATTTTTTTTTTTTTCTTTCATTGCTTTCATTGATTAGTAGACGTATTATAAACTTTGTTCTGATTCTTAAATTAAAAAAAAACGTAATTTTTGATTTTAAAAAAAAAAGTAATTTTTGATTAAAAAATAACTCATTTTTGATTAAAAAAGAAGTCATTTTTGATTAACAATGATATGTATTTTGCATTTTATTTTCATTTATTAATGTTGCTTTCTGCTGCAAATTTCTTTACCTCTTACATTATTGCTAAACCGATGCTAACAGGCTAATTATTTAAGGTCATTTATGTAGTCATTCTATTGAATTATTGTGGTTTCGTAAACATACAGTAAAGAGAAGCCATTAATGTAATTGAAACATTAAAAACACAACTATTACCCTCTTGCCCTATGAGTGAATGTGTACGACTCATTTATGACACAATTAGCAACAATGTGACACACATTCTACTGCTGCAGTGTCGTCTAGCAGCGAACCAGTGATGACCTGCTGATCCCATTGTCTCCTGGTCTCAATCATCAGACTGTCTGTGAGGCCAGTGCCAGGTCACGCACATGCAGATTTGTCTGGTTTTTGTGCCAAAGCAAAGGTGACAGGGATGACACCGGAATAAAGATGACTCACACTTTAACGCTGGCTATAAAACGTCAGACATGTTCATTTATCACCCCCGGGCTAGTTTGTTTTGACTGAAGACATAAAAATCCAATCTTATTTCAATTTGATTTTTGTTTTGTTTTAATAGATTCTCTATTATTACCAGAGCTTTAAACTCTTATGTCAATGAAGAGATTAAATGCCTCAAACAAAGTTGTTATGAACACATCACCATCAGGATGCATCAAAGTCCCACGCAGGCATTAATATATGGCACGAGCCAGATTAGCTACATATTGATTTAAAGGTTTACCTTACTTACCTGTATGTATACAGAATGGACAAAAACCATTGTTTAATCAGCTTGATTGCATATAAATATTATGCCAGGACATCTGATGAAGGGATAATAAAACTGAACTCACTGCTATCACTGACAACCACTCAAAAAACAACAGAGTCAAAAAGACACAAAGAACAGTTAGCACAATAGCACATCAGCTAGTAAGCCTCGGTTGGTTCAAATCAATAGCTATTCACTCCCTCCAAATAAATTCTGTATGTGAGGGAAAGAGAGCCATCAATTCAAGATTTTTTCTTTAAAAAAGACAAGGCATGTCAAATAAAAAAAAAAACTTTTTTTCCCAATATACCACTGCTCGAAAAAATAAAGGGAATACTGAAATAATACATTCTAGATATCGATTAATGAAATGTTTCAGTTGAAAATCTTTGTTAATCATAGTGGAATGTGTTGAGAACAAAAGAACATAAAAATGACCCATGTAAAATGTAATTATCATCCCATGGGAGTCTGGATACAGGCTGATCCAACTTTAGTGGAAATTTTTCAAGACAAGTCAAAATGAGGCTCAGTAGTGTGTGGCCTCCTCATTCCGGTATGATCTCGCTACAACGCCTGGGCATGCTTCTGATTAGACAGCAAAGTGTCTCCTGAAGGTTCTCCACCCAGACCTGGATTAAAGCATCACTCAGCTGCTGGACAGTCTGTGGTGCAATGTGGCATTGGTGTATGGAACGAGACATGATGTCCCAAATGTGCTCAACTGGACTCAGGTCTGGGGAATGGGCACACCAGTCCTTAGCATCAATGCCTTCATAATGCAGGAACTACTGACACACTTCAGCCACATGAGGCCTGGCATTGTCATGCATCAGAAGGAACCCAAGGCACCCTGCACCTGCATATGGTCTCACAATGGGTCTGAGGATCTCATCCCGGTACCTAACGGCACCTAACGGCAGTCAAGGTACCTCTGGCTAGCACATAGAGGGCTGTGTGACCTTGCAAAGAACTGCCTCCCCAAACCATTACTGAACCACCGCCAAACTGGTCATGCTGGATGATGTTGCAAGCAGCATAACGTTCCCCACGGCGTCTCCAAACTCTCGTTAGTCACATGTGCTCAGTGTGAACCTGCTCTCATCCGTGAAGAGGACAGGGCGTCAATGGTGAATTTCTCCAATCTTGATGTTCTCTGGCAAAGGCCAATCACCCTGCATGGTGTTGGGCTGCAAGCACAGGCCCCTTTTGTAGATGTCGGGCCCTCATAACCCTCTCATGGAGTCTGTTTCTGACAATTTCAGCAGAAACATTAGTGGCCTGCTGAAGGTCATTTTGCAGGGCTATGGCAGTGCTCTTCCTGTTCCTCCCTGCACAAAAGACATCTCCTGGTGTACTGGCCTGTCTCCTGGTATCTCTTCCATGCTCTAGACACTGTGATGGGAGACAAGGCAACCCTTCTTGCCACAGCTTGCATTGATGTGCCATCTTGGATGAGCAGCACCACCTGTGACCTGAGCGACTTCAACGGGTTGTAGATACCACCTCACGGTACCTCCGGTGGTTGTCCCAGGGGTGGGACACTGACAAAAGCAAATGTGACCAAAACATCAGCCAGAAAGGATGAGAGCAGATAATAGGTATGTGGACACCACCTGCAGAACCACTCCTTTATAGGGGTTGTCTTGTAAATTGCCTCTCATTTCCACCTGTTGCCTGTTCCATTTGCTCAACAACACGTGAAATGGATTCACAATCAGTGTTGACAAGCTGATTTCACAGAAGTATGATTGAATTGGAAGTACATTGTGTTGTTTTGGTGTTCCCTTTATTTTTTTGAGCAGTGTATCTTTAATAATTACTCCATCCTTCTTTTTCTAAATGATCCATATGCTGCATATGTGTAAGCAGCCTGGTAGAAGCCAATCGAATTAGACCAGGGAGACAATGGTGGTAAATGAACAGCTGTGCTTATAATATTACCCAGTATGAGAAGGATAAACAACAAGTAGAGGAAATATGTACTTTTGATTAGTCTAAAAATGCAATAATAAAAAGTATCTTAGAGTTCGAAGAAAACGCTTGAGTGGCAAAAAGTGGACACAGAAACTGCAAGTCTGCACACGAAGAACATCAAATTTTCCATAATCTTGGAATATATGTTCTGAAACAAAAAATCTGACCTTTTTCTTTGATCTTTATTTAATATCGGACCCCAACTTGACCTGGAAATGCCTCACATGCGCATATCACACATATACACGCTACTTGTTACAGTAAAAATTTGAGAAACGGACAAATATGTGAAATTACCACCCATAATCCCATTTAAAAATCTTGCGCTACTTGTTATGGTTTGAGTAGTGATCATGTTATCCTGTGATTGAAAATGCATGCAGAGTTTCATGTGAAGTGTGTTTTTCAGGTGTTCAAATTGTCATAGTACAAATTATTCTGTGGGGTCTTTAAAAATCAGTTAAAATATTCCTAAACAGCTGGCAGTGAGGGGTGTAGCCGATTTAAAAATGGCTGGCAGCCAATGAGTTAACCATATTTACAATGTTTGGTATGATTTTGGAAAGTTTATTAGCCACTAAAGCCATGACATGTACATGATTCAGAAATGCTAAAACCCTGAAATGGAAATTTGGTAAATTTTTAAACCAGAAATACAGTCGTGATTGAAAAGCAGAGTTTAAAGAGATAATGACATCATGACAGAGACGTTATAAAGTTGAGAAAAGTAAAATAATAAATTTAAGATTAAGCTCTTGAGCAGTTTTTGACAGCATACAAATTGTTCTACGATTGATGACTTGGGTTTGATGTATCATGTTTGTTATCAATCAATTAAATTGTATTCACAGAGCACTTTTCATATATAAAATATAATTCAAAGTGCTTTACATCATTAAAACCTTAAATACAATAAAAAAAAAAAAAAAATACCCCACGCAAACAATCCACAGGAAACCCCACAATGAAATGCAGCTTAAAGTGCTCTCACAATGACTACAACAAATAGAACATCCACCCTGTACAAACCCCGTCCACTGCACACAGACACAGAGGTTAAAATAAGGATAATGGCACATGGCTGAATCTAGGTAAGGAGACATCACAAGGAGCCGTCTGCACCAGCCACAGGACACAGACCGCGGCCACAGACCGCAGCCACAGGACGACAAGACACAGCCCCCAGCACACCAAAATAGCAAAAGCCATTAATGGTGCAACAACGAATCGATGTAATCGATAATAATCGATTATCAAATGCATCGACAACAAATTGCGTCATCGATTCGTCGTGTTGCGCGACAATGTCACGGAACTGTGACGTCACTGTCATGGAGATGGCGTGGAGCAAGAGAAGGAGAGGAGAAAAAAAAAAGAGAGGAGAAGAAGAGCACGGGATGATGGTGGAAGCAGAGAAAAGTATTAAAAACAAAGTGTCGAAAGTGTGGGAGCACTTTACTTTAAACGATAAAAAGACGCACGTAAATTGCAACATTTGCAAGTCGGACCTGGTATGGCACGGGAATACGACTACAATGATGGAGCACCTGAGACGTTGGCATGTCGGAGTGGAAAGCGGAAAGGAGAGCTCAGTGCCCGGGTAAGTGACGAAACTTTGTTAGGTTTTAAGTGTGAAAGGTGGTTCCACCTGAAGTCTGTAAGGGTTTGGTGTCTTTTTACGTGCCATCCAGCTCGTTATGCATGAGAAAATAAACAAACAGTAACATGTCTAACTACAGTGAAAGGGTTGTTAGTGTGGGACGACTCTGTGTGTCATTGTCTTGTGCAATTACCGTTACATATTTTACACATCTTAAGTTGAGAGATGTTATATAAAAAGTCTTGGTAACAGTTTTTGATTTGGATTTAAAGTTCATTTGTTATTGCTCTTAAATCTCAGTTCCCTTTATGCAACAAAAATACCTCTTTTTTTATGCACTTATTGAAACCTTTTTGATATATATCATTTACTGTATTTGTGTGTTTTTATGTTATTACAGATGTTTGATAGAGCAAAGCCATTCAAAACTGTTTTATTATTTATGATTTTATATCTTGTCAGCTCTGGGACATTTCAACTGACAACATGTTATGCACTTTTTGTCCTGTTTTGTTTTTTTAAACTAATGTTCTGTTATGTACCTTATTGCGAAGTTTAGAAACGTTACATATAAAACAAGTCCTGGTAACAGTTTTTGATTTCGATTAAATGTTTGTTGTTATTGCTCTAAAATCTCAGGTCCCTTTAAGCAACAAAATACCTATTTTTTATGCACTTCTTTAAAAACTTTTTTTAAAAATGATTTATGATTTGATATCATCAGCTCTGAGACATTTCAATGAGAACATGTTGTGCACTTTTTGTACTGTTCTCTTTTTTAACTGTGATATTAAATAAAGAGATGGAAGGGGGAAAAAAACATGTTTCCCTCTATTCCCATTTTTAAAAATGTTCCCCGTTAATCCGATTAATCGATTAATCGACTACTAAAATAATCGTTTGTTGCAGCTCTAAAAGCCATTCACCAGCACTGAGGGCCACGGTACAGCACCACTGCAGTCTGGAGCACTCGGATGTACTGATCAATGGTTCACGGCTCAACTAGTCTGGGACACTCGGACGGACTATCCTTCTATCCTTTTCTGTTTGCCCTTCTGTTCATTAACCCCAACCAGTCAAAGCAGATGGCAGCCACCTCTGAACCTGGTTCCGCTGGAGATTTCTTCCAATAAAAAGAGGGAGTTTTTTATTCCCACCATCGCTAAATGCTTGTTCATGTGGATCTTGTTGGGTTCTTTCCTTCTTACTATTGACTTTATATTTTCTTCAGCACTTTGAGATGACTGTTGTATTTTGCGCTATATACAGTAAATAAAGTTGAATTGAATTGAATTGCAGCCACGGCCCATCACAGCCAGAGGGCCCCCTCCGAGGAAACACAGGGATAGTAATCCTAAAAGATGAACCTAAAACTATTCAAACAACAAACAAGTTTTTATATATATATATATATATATATATATATAAGGTTCTATGAGTCTTGTACCATAACTGAATCTGAAATAGAGAGAGTGTTTTTCACTATCATGCAGATCTTTGCTAATTGTGATCATGGCTTTAGAAAGAAACGTTTGCACTTCCATAAATATACTGCCTAACAAGATAACAACACCACTATACATTGGGTTATCGTCACTACGAGAAGGTGCTGAGATGTAATCTGAGACACGGAGGGGAGGAGTCTCACAGAAACGAGATGGCCCGATCAGTGAGCATGAATATTACATGAGTTGTAGTTTTAAACATGTCTGTCTGCTCATTCTCCCACTTTGTGATGATTAAATATTCACACCAACATCTTTGTAGGCCATTGTTAATTACTCATCACAACAACAAAAGGTCCCAGCCGGAAATTGTCAATGCCATGGCTCATTAAGGAAGTGGAGGAAGCTTCCAGATACCATTATTATCATGGATGGTGGCGTGTCTTGTTTGTGCTCGTAGCAAAGTCACAGTGCACTTACTCACTTTGCACCTTGGAAATTTTGACAAAACATCTCCGAGCGCATGTGACTTTAAAAAAGCTTTAAAAAGGTAATTGTTTCATTGTCCACAGCAGCAGTCGTCAACCTTTATCTCACAATAGATCTGTTTTCATTTGGAGACAGTCCCATAGCCCAGTACGAGTTAAAGTATAAACGGCAGTGGGCCCCTTTCGACAGACAATTATATGCCACGATGTGCAATGCTTCTCCCTTAATTTTAGTTAAGAGCTCAAGACAGATTTGTTTAGACTAGATAATTCTAGCCTCCACAGAAACCAAGTTGCAGTATTTTATTTCTTTAGCTGAGCTGCACTCAGTGACCAGCAGAAACACTCCACAGACACATTTACTTCTCATTCACACAAACCATCTAAAGATAGCAATCAATGTGCTGTGGGCCGAGCATTCGGGACATCTAGAAAAACATATAAACACCCAACTTTACTAGGGTGACCATTTTTTGATTTCTAAAAAAAGAGACTTCAGCCGACCTTCCAATACTCAACTTACTCAACGTGTTTTTTTTTTTTCATCTACGTTGTAACAGCAAAATACAATACAGTAGATAAGTTGTTACTGTCCATAATGTTTAAAAATTAATTTCTTAAAAGAAATGGCTGAAGTCAATTACCTTTATTATGCGTTATAAAAATCTGTCCTTGAAAATACCTTCTTAAAATACCTCAATCATTGACACAATGACAAATAACTCATCCTAAAAAAAATTAAAAAAAAAAAACCTCAAGGCTTACAGAACAGAAAATAATCATTAAATATACATTTCAATAAATAACTGTGAAAATGTACATCACATGATCTCATGCTGATTCTGCGCTTTATTCTGTCTGTTGTTTATGGAGACGAAAGATGATAAAGTGATTGATCAGATGATGGAACCTTTACCTGAACTAGGCTAAGTTTTTGTTTTATTTTCAAATCACTCTCTGAACCATCATGGATGTTTATTATCTAAAATGGTAAATGGTAAATGGACTTGATTTATATAGCGCTTTATCACCACACTGAAGCAGTCCAAAAGCGCTTTACATATCAGCTCATTCACCCAATCACTCTCACATTCACACACCAATGGGACAGGACTGCCATGCAAGGCGCTAGTCGACCACTGGGAGCAACTTAGGGTTCAGTATCTTGCCCAAGGACACTTCGACACATAGTCAGGTACTGGGATCGAACCCCCAACCTCTCGATCAGAAGACGACCCTCTACCACCTGAGCCACGGTCGCCCATCTAGGAGAATCTTCCTGTTTATATTTTTAATTAATGAAATCTACCAGTATGTGGTCTCTTTCAATCCATCTTGGACTTAAGTCTCTCTTCTCTTTTCCTCATGTGTGATGATTGTGTGAGTAAAATTACTATAATGACATTATGCTGGCTCTAAAGAGAAACTCCTTAACTTTCAGAAACTACTAGAATTTCTCCGATAGAACAAATATTAGCAGAGTTACGGTCATTTTAATTAACACGTTCCCCTCGATGCATTTAGGGTCCCTGGGAAAGAGTTTGTAAAATCTGTGAAAAGAGGACATGCCTGGGTAAATCCGGTTATATGGTCACCCTAACTTTACCATCACTGAAGATGTCAATTCAAAACTTTAATTTTCAAGTTACAACAGGGGATCCTTGGCAAAAGCTTGGAATCTAGAATCTGTTGTAAACATAGTATATATTTACATTTGAAGTTATATTGATTACATTTTGAATATCTGTGTAGAGGAGCATGACTTAAGTTGATTTAAAGTT